>NC_143013.1:121221734-121459234 GCF_055824585.1 Amblyomma mixtum
GGCGTAGGCAAAAGACTCACAGTAACAGCAAATTTACTAAACTTTCTCGGTCCGATGAAATACACACACACAAACACACACACACACATATATAATTGCACCATCTTGCTTACTTTGCAAGACAAACAGAGCCCGTGGCATCAGAAGTATTTCCTCTACCCTAGGTCTGCTTGTGCAAGCAAACTAAGCACAATGGTGCAATTTTAGAACTGTGTGAATCTCATCGCTGCTGTGTGACCACCTGCAAGTCTCGCCTTCTGGCGTAGTGCTTCAAAGTTAGTATGCCCTAAAGTCCGAGTCAGCGCCCCTGGTGTCGTTTTCGTTTCTTTTGTCTCCTGTGCTGTCTGATTCGAGCAGACATACCTTTTGATTTAGATTAACCAGCTAGCCCGCAAGAGTATTTTACTACTCTCTTCCTTTCCTGTTTCCTGATTATTTACTGGTTAGTTTCTTAGCCATTTCCCGTTATTGTGTGTCAACGCTTTTTCGTATAAAGTGTTTATATACCTTAGGTGCCCACCTGTTATCGTCCCATTTCCCCAGGCGTTCTTCATATTGCATTTTACTCTGAGCTCCCCGGGTTCCGAACGATGCCTAGCCCTATGTCCACCTCTCTTAAGGCGAAAGACTCTTGGCTCGTGAGTGGCATGGACGGAAGTTGTAGACGGAAGTTGCCCTCAAAAGTATCTGCACGAACTGTCAATCACAAGTTGTATGGAAATTAACATACAGTGTAAAATATGATTAAGCAAGAGTTGATTGTACTGATGCCACGGAGAGTGGTAATGGTAGCTGCCGATAGAGATGCGCTAGAGATATATAGTGATGATGATAGTTGTAGTGGTAGTTGGTGATAGCGATGATGACGACTGTGATGATGACAGTGATATTTAGATGTTTAGATATGTTTATTTGAGTGTGCCTCAACAGCCAAGTGGCCTAAACGAGCGCACACTAGGTCAGATACATCAGAATGACCACTTAAAAACATTTAAAACCAGGCATGAAAACAACAATTAGGTAAATACGTCCATGTCAATAAACGCTTTGTTATACAAGATTTGTAAACGAGTCATTGGACAGACGGCGTGCAAATCGGGATAAAATGTGTCGAAACATTTTGCGGATTCTGCATGCGGCACACGAAAATTCAGCGACATCAGTAAGGTCCCACAGTTAATGAAACCACGCACGACTTTTTGCAGAAACGTCATGTCACGTATGCGTCGCCTGTCGCCAAGGGTACACGTATTGATCGTTGGTGATAGCGATGATGATGGCGTTGGAAACGAAATAATTAAAATAAAAGCAATAAAAATCTAATCGAAAACAAAAATAAAAATACACATATCCATTAAAAAATAAATGAAGGAACATAAAATAAAAATCCAATTAAAATGGAATAAAAATTAAAAATATAGAAGGAGGGAGAACGAGAGAAAAGGGAACGGCTTTCCCAGTGCCGCTTTTAAGCAGGCAAGTGCGTTCCTGTAATTTTTTCCTCATTTGTAGCTTTCCCGTAGACGCCAAGAGTGCAAATGTTCCGAAAGCTGACTGATTTATTTCGAGACCCGACTGATCTTCTGCCCTTAGACACAAAACTGCATTGCCAAAAGTAAGTCTTGGCACAGAAATGCTTTTCTAAATACCTCTCAGCACGTTATACTTGTGTGATCTCATAATGCCCTATGCTTCCTTATCGCGGCATCGGTTCAGAACTTGTCCTATCAGTTTGTTCGTGCTTTTCCGTGTATATCCTTCAATAGTTTTCCATTACTACGAGATATTTGTATTCTGCCGGTGTGGGTAACTCCTCTCCTTGTATTCCAAGCACCTGATCAGTGGGATTTTTCGAAATCATCAGACCTAACTTCAGTGCGCTAAAAGTTAATCATAGAGCGTCTCCTTCGTCTCTACTAAAATTACGCAGAGTCTGTAAATCTTCCTGCTTATCAGTATATCATCCAGAAGCATTAAGAAGGAGAAAAACTGCTCTGCGACCTTTTCGCTTCATTTGTACAACAGATTTTAAACTGGATTACCTTCTTCTAGCCTTCATTCCACATTTATCATATCAATCATGAACAGCAGTGGCGATACAGAATGCTAGAGTCGAGACGGCAAGTGGGAACAGGTTTATTGCCGACGGCTTGCAGGTACACACACAGAACATGAAGAACACTCCCCCCTACCAGGGCACGCTATTTATACCATGCTGGTGGCGCTGAGGTACAGGCGACCGCAGCCCCCTGCTGGTTATAATATGCAACACAGGAGAACCCCGCCCTAACATTCTAATAAATGCGCCATCTGGTGTCATGTAATGCAGGTAGACTTCGGAGTGAGCGACATATAGCTTTAGCTATTTTGTCACCATTAGGAGGGCGTAAAGTTTTTCCTATAGGCTACGAACTTTGTGCTCATGGGAAACATTCAGTTAGCAGCGTCCGCTGACAAACAGAAACTGGGGAAGTAAGCAAGCTTGCTTTTTAAGGTACGCTTCACTTGCAGTTATTTGGAAATCAGTATTTTTCGAGCATTACACCTTTGTCAAAGTAGCGCTCAACGCTGTAAGTTGCCAGGCAGGCTCAGGAAAAAAAAAATAAAAATCACTGGGATGCTCGGGAAACGTAATTGCAGCTCGGCTCAGTTGTCTGCGCTGGAAATTTGATGCCTAACCTGTGCCACGCCTTTTATACCACACTGAAGGAATGCAGTCGTAGTGCACCGCAATATTGCGTTGCACTCACACCGAGCGGTGTGAGTAGCACAACTTTACGCTCTTGTTTCGTGCGCTTTTAATTCGTGATCAACGTATGTGATCAACGTGATCGATCAAGTGATCAACGCAAACTTCAACCGAAACATTAGTCACTGATCCGGCTTCATGCGCGGCTCCGCCTTGGTTGGACGACCTGCTGGAGACGCAACTCTATACGATGTTCGGCGCCTTTTGGCTCTGGCCCGCAGCTTACGAATGTGATTGTGCTGTCGCTTCGCCTCGACAGCATATCTGGCGCGCTGTTGAGTCGTCCGGGTGCCGATACACCCCTTTGACGTCTTCTAACCTCTTTTCCATTTTTCATAAACATATGCTAGCTTCTGTAGGGGCGACACTAGTTCGACCACTCAAAATTGTCAAGTTATTACGTCAATTCGGAGTCCTCACGGAATGTACTACCCCACAAACACCGAAGCCACTCAGCTGGTCAAACGAGCCTGTAAAAGCTCCGCAGGAGAAATAAGAAAGAATTGCTTCGCATCGATTCGTAAAGAAATCTAGAAGTCCGAAAAAAATTAGCATAGGAAGATTCGTCGAAATTCATGATCACTTTGAAAATCCCGTTAAAGAGAGATAGCAAAGGTACTCCATGTAACGCATTGGCTTCGTTAAATTATTTATTGGTTAAGCAGTGATGAAAGAAGAACACTTCAGTGGCAACTATACATGGTGCCACTTAAACATCATAGAAGTATCATAATATAAGGTATTCGAAAAATGGCAGCCTTGAAAGGAACATTATACACAGTACGCTATTAGTAAGCTCCTTCATTAGATGCGTAAATTGCTAAAATCTAAGCCCCTAGCTCATATGCATCATATCAAGACCGAGGACGGCCTTAATCCTCTTTCCATACTAATATTTTATAACCAGTGCAGTCTTCTCTTTTCCATGTCCAATAAGCAGCTTAAAGTGGGAAAATTTAGCGACAAATTCAAACGTCAAATAATGTCAATGCGAAATTTAAGGCTGCAATTCCAGCACGATATATCCTCCATGCAGCATTTGGTGCAAAATATGGTTATGTGGCAGGAGAGCAACACAGTAGTTCCGGCCATCTTCGTTCCTGTTTGTTTCATAGCCCTCTTCTAGAGTGATTTTTTTTTCGGAAGCAACAATTCATTGCAGTCATCGAAATGTTCAGCAGAAAGGCTTTTTAGATTGCTGTTATAAAGATACAAATGTACAAGAAGAAAATTCAGAATACGGAGCCTTTTGGAAGCTCCGAAAGTTACTAAAGTATCATCATAAGACGCTTTTTGTTTCCTTAATGGGTTCGTTACTTCTTGCTTGGCAGGCAATTCTCGGACCATCATTGAAGAAGGAAAAAACCATAAATGCAGCCCTGATTAGCACGCGCCCGAAATAGGAGAAGCCCGTCGCACCTGCGGCCTTCTGCATTTGACCAACATCTCACACATCGTCGCAAGAAGAATGTTTTACTGTTGCCAGCGCGGACATCACTTTTGAGAAAAAGAACTGCTTCGATTTGTTCCCAATTGCCGACGCTTCTTTATCGACGATGTCAGTTCAGGAACGCGGAGTCCTCTTTTGCCGGTGCGTTTCTTTGTCAGGCAAGAAATACTTCCTCGGAGAAAACGAAAACTGGAGCAGTGGGAAATCAGTTTACTGAAGATAAGCTTCTCTGCACGGCCGGCAGCACTCTCTCGATGTTGCACAGCGCTGACAGCAATCCGGATTTCCGTTCCCCTCGGCGCTCCCATGAGGTTGGGGAAAAAAGGAAGCTCCCCAGGGCTCGTTCTTCCAACTCAGAAGCACTTTTCCCAGAAAGCGTTCTGGCCGACCTACGCGAGAGGTCACGTTTCAGAGGCAATCCGATGAAGCGGGCCCGAGGACTTTTCTTTTGTCATGGGATTTTTTTTACAGACAATCTTTTATCTGGCGTGGCCTGCTGCCTTGACCTTATCCTTCCAAAAAAGATTAATGCTTCTGTGCGGCCACCAACACTTTCAGAGTTATTTGGCAGTCAGTGCTCGCCAGTCAATTAAATATTGGCAAATGATTCGTGTATTCCATGCACTGAATGCTACGCTTGACAATATTGCACTTCGACATTCATGTACAGTTCATTGCTTATGAACAAAGCAAGTCCTCATGTGGCATTTCTTCTCAGACTGCATTCGTTTTCAGCCAAGCACTGCAGGCTTGCCTCCACTTGGTGCGAGTGGTTACGAGCCTATCTCCAGTACTTTTTCTGCGTCTTTGAAGGCTGGTTGAGAAGGTCTAGAAAAAAAATCTTTAAGCCCCTCTACACCGCTTAGGATTTACAGCCTGTTTCAGGACCTGTGCTACGATACAAAATGTCTTGCGTTCACAGCTTTAAAACGGAAGATGTTGGCAGTTCCCTTCCACAGAAATAAAAAGTGGATCGCGGATTTTTTTTTTTTTTTCAGAACAACAAAGTACGGCAATTTTACTACACAACTTCCTCGCAATGGAACATGTTCAGTTTTCTTGGACAAACATTTTGTATACTGGAATATAAGAAGGTACTGTTATATAAGTATTGAAGGTAATGGTCCTTTCTTTTGATGCGTAGCAAAATCTTTCTTTTAAATTTTTAATCGCTCGCATCGAGCAGTTGACTGATACGGAAAACCAGTGAGGTACGTTTTTGAGGATAGCAAGAACATTAATAGCAACCAAACGCAATTCTGCCGGCAGGATATCAGCGTATATACAGATTGTTATGGTGAAATCTTAATATATATGAAAATGTAGCGTTCACGAACTCTTCCACGTTGAAAATTGCTTTAGTTCAGAATTGCTGCGTATGGTGTAAAGCATTTTGTGCTCAATTTTGTTAGTTGGAACTTCGGTTACCTCTAACTGCGCTGGCGTCTCCATAAAGTTTGAATTAACGAGCTTTCTGTGCAGCGAATTCTCATCGACAGCTGCTAAGCTTTTCTACGTTAAGACTCCACAGCCGCGCTAACCGCACCGGGCCGCCAGCTTAGTACCCTCACCGCCTATTCTGCTCCTACCGCTCTGCGTTCTGGGTTCGAAAGCTCATCCCCTTCACCCTGATCCTCTGTGTTCGCTCTCACCCTCCGTGCTACGCCTCTATAGTGCAGTGCTTGCTCTGAGTTCTCGCTGTTCTACACATCTGCTCTGCATTCTTGCTCCGTCGCACCATCTACTTTAACGCGACAGTGTTGAAGGCCTCGTTGTTCAGAAAATCCGATGTCGGCGTTATCGGCTTCGACAATCTAGCAAACTGCCAACCGTTGCAGGTAGAAGTTAAATTAATGATTGGTCGTTCGGTGAGATCAACCTCGGTCGCTCAAGGCCAATTACTACGAGCGCCTGTTGCAGGTCAGTGGCGCATTGCACTAACCGATACACCAGTGCGGCAGGAAGGGTATGAGGGCTCTCAGGGATCTATGAATTTGAAGAAGGGAATGAACTTCTGTATATGTGGGAAACAACCCGTCAGGCTATCACGTCATACCAGGTTCTTTGTAGTCTGTCCTTTTCTGCTGGCACGCATATTAACTCGTGAAGCAGCGCAACGGCACAAGGCCAAGGAAAGAAAAGGACAAACACAGCGCTGTGTTTGTCCTTTTCTTCCCTTGGTCTTTTGCCGTTTCGCTGCTTCACTAGATATGTCAGACCAACTCGCCCACCAGTTCATGTTGTACGCATATTAACCTTCAGTTGCAGTTAGCATCCCCCGTAAGAAAGTGAGCAATTTGTACGTAAGCAAGACGGGCCCAGAACGCCAACCTTCGTGGGCTACTGCGGGCACTATTTATTTGTTTTGAAAAACTTTATGTATGCCCTTACACGGCCCTCTCAGGCACCTATATATCTTTTCTCGGTGGAATAAATACTCGTCAAAGGCTTAATATTCAAGGCAATGGCTAGAATCCTGTCCAATTACACTGCCACTAAAAATTAAACCGTAGTTCATGGATGCTTCAAGCGTACGTTCTTGTACTCTCCGGCAGTTGTCAGCAGTACTGTATCTATTCCAATGACCGCGTATGCCAAGGTGTCAGTATATCGATTCTCTCCGGCACCGAGCTATTTGTAACCACGAGGAGAAAACTTGTTTCGAAGAGTGTAAAAAAACTTCTAAAAATTGTGCCCATAATTTTTGGAGAACAGATATAGGCACAAAATTATTTGCAGAAAAATGCAACGCACTCTAGCACGGCTCGGGAAGTCAGACAGTCACTGGGCCTTTCCTTTCCTCGAAGCCAATAATTTCACAGCAACAATCGCAAACATACGCAATGTACAGGTGCCGTCAAAAGTAAATGGAAGGCAATATTAACGAAAAAATTTAATCATTCCCCGCTCAAATCATGCATCCTTGAATACATATGTGCAGACTAATTGTGATTGTGCGAATTGCACTGTGCACCAACAAACATAGGCCATTGTGCTTTAGATTTAAAGAAATCAAATTTTCTTTCACAAAGTCGCCTTCCATTTAGTCTTGACGGCGACTGTACAACAAGCCGACGAAACATGACGATGATGATACCCGATGGAAGATGCTAGCAGTTAAAAAGAGGGCTCACTTAAGCTCCACCTTAAGAATATGACGCGACAGCACAGTGGGTTAACTAACATATATGCAGAAGGTCAGTCGCTACACTCTAAATCCCTGGGAGTCCTCACACTACTCATGGCGCAGTGGTGCGGCGGTTAAGCAATGCGCCGCTGCCCTGCGATGGCAGGTGCTCCCAGCGATGGGCCTTGTGCGGCACAGGTTGCTCTTCCCGAGTGACCAATCACTACTTTAACTGCCACCTTCCACAGTGGACAGTCTGCTCACTATTCGGTGGGCAGGCTGTGATGACGCCGCAAGGTCACGTGACTTAGGTGGCCCACCTGCCTCCTAGGTTGCCCTTTGGACACCACTTTCCAGAGCCGTGTTGTACGCACTGCGACACCTGGCTTTACCTAGCAGAGTGAAGCTGTTGCTTCTAAAACGCGCCGCGCCGGGCGTTCGAATCACGAGTTTTCTTCCGGTGTTTCCGATTCGACTTTCCCTTTCCCATTGTCAAAGTCGTCGAAGGCTATGAACTATTAGCCACTTAACGTGATCTCTTAGCACCAAGCTCTTTCCGACGAATAAAATGCATTAAAATCGAATTTCCTATTCGGATTGATATGTTCGGAATGCTTCAGAAAAAATTCAGGGGGGCACTTTGTTAACCTAAAGTGCGGTGAGGCGAAAGCCTATAGTGCGGTGTTGCTGCTCGTGTCACTGATGTGCGGTTAACATGTTAATTAAGTACACAATTGTTTGCGAATCTTAAATGCTGGAGACACTGGAGGGCGTTTGATAGGCATCCGTCGGATTCGACGCCCTTCTGCCAACTCTCCAGCGTCCTAGACAAGGAGAACTACGTATGCGTTGGCAGGAAGTAGCTTAGCCATTGGCTAAGCTACTTCCGGCCACCGGTCTTCCGGTCTTCACTTCCGGCCACCGCAGTGTTCGGACATGCGATCATGGGCTCCGTAGGGGCGGCTTCAGCGGCCTTGTCTAGCCGCGGAAACAGGGTTACTGAACAGGAAGGTTCCTACCAGGTTGTTCTGCCAGGTCTGCCTACAGGGCGCTTTGTTTTAAATACCGTTTTTTTTGCACGCCGACATCACGGCCCGCCGTTACTGGGTGGAAGATTTACGAGACGCGTTAGCCCAGCATGCGCTGCTCCCTGACGTTATCGCCCTGGGGGCGTATCGCATGAGCCGCGTCTGGGCTATCACAATGAAGGATGCCGATGCAGCGCCGAAGATTGCAGGCGTCGGTGAGCTGCTCGTGAAGGAACGCCGCTGCTTAGTGATCGACCCGACGAACCAGGACGTGCGCCTCAAGCTCCATTGGCTGCTCCATAACGTGCCCGACGAGGACGTGCGTGTCGCCCTTGCGCCGTACGGGAAGGTCGCATAAGTGGCCCGGGAACGCTGGCGCGTGAAAGGCGTCTCAGAGAAGGGGTCGACTACAAGGCTCGTCACCCTGAAGTTGAAGGCCGGTGTTAAACTTGATGATTTGCCTCACCAGCTGAACGTCGGCGGTGAGTTGGCACTCGTTGTGGTACCCGGAAGACCCCCTTTGTGTCTTCGCTGCCGAAGTACGGGCCACATTTGTCAGGAGTGCCGAGTTCCGCGTTGCGGAACCTGTTGGCGTTTTGGCCATGAAGAAGGCCAGTGTTCTCGCACTTACGCGAACATCGCAGGACCTGGGACCAGTGAAGATGCGTCCGAGCATCTGATGGATGAAGCGGACGCGGAAGAGGCAGCCAAAACAACTGGGCAACCAGTTGTGAAAGATGGACCTACGTTGACGCCTCTTCAAAAAACGGTGACGACGACGACCAGTCAAGTACCAGCTGCCGCATCAGTGGAGCATGGCTCTCAACAAGACGACAGTGGCCAGGAGACGGACGCGACGGAAGTTGCGTTCGACACCCCGAGCAGCGTGGAGAGTGATGACAACGTCGCCATGGACACAAGAAAGGAAGAGGCCGCTATGACAGCTGCAAAGCGGTCGCATGACGGGAGCGTTGGCGAGAAGATGCCGCCTGATGGGGGCAATGATGAACCGCCGCCGAAGACATCGGGAGTCAGACGCTCGACGCTAAGGCCACGGCCGAACTTTTCGGCCGACACGCGGCAGGCGGGTAAACCGCCTCCGTAGCTCTAGTGAGATAGTGTTGGTGTGAATGTCAACTCTTCGTCGATCATCTTCTAGATGATCCGGCAGCGGCGATGTGTCTGTATTCGAAAAAAAAAATCGGGGTTGCTCCTCTGACGTGCTTCCAATCGCCACCGGACGTTTCTTTGGGAAGCCGCATGGTCATGCGGACGATGCGGACCGTCCACCGACGTGAGCCACACCGACCACGGAGGTAGGAACGCGACGGCCAGAAGCGTGTTTTCTCTCTCTATAACACATGGTATTTAAGCTGGACACACCACTTTGTGTAGCCACACTGAATGTCAGAGGGCTTGGAGCAAGAAGGCGGCAGTACCAGCTTCACCGCCTCCTTTTAGACAATGATCTAGACCTGATAGCAGTCCAAGAGTCTAAGATAGAGTCAGAGGAACATGCCGGCCGCATGGTGGTTCCTTTTCAGGCAAATTTTCATGCGTGCGTTTGCCATTCTGTAGGTGCATCTGGTGGATGCCTCTTATTTATTCGCAACACTTTGGGTATAGGCGTGGAGTCGGTTTTTTCTTGTGAAAGTGGCCGTCTTTTGGTCGTTGATTTCACCTTTTCGAAATTACGTTGGCGTGTTATTTGTGTATATGCTCCGAATGTAGAAAGAGAGCGTCAGAATTTTTTTGAATCCTTGGAGTCATGGTTCAAGTGCGACAAAATTTTGGTTGTTCTTGGGGACTTCAATTTCGTGTGCTTGGCTGTTGACAGAGCTAAGTGCAGAAAATTTAGAGATAAGAGTGCTGAAATGCTGAACGCATTTGTTAGTGACTACACCTTAGAGGATATTGGCAGTGTGTTCTCCACTGGGAGCTGTCCGGAATACACGCACTTTCAGCGCGATAGACATGCGCGATTGGACAGGGTATATGTGTCAGTTGATCTTGTTCTCTTATGCTCTAGTTATCATGTACAACCAGTGACTCTCAGTGATCATTGTCTTGTGAGTGCCACTTTTGGAAAAAAGAGCAGGAAAGCACGCTTTAACTGGCACCTGTGGAAACTGAATGCCAAACTTTTGGAGGATGAAGAGTTCGTGATGAAAATTAAGACTGATTTTGAGAACATTCTTGTTGCCCAACCAGTTTCTTTTGCAATGGAATGGGAAAGATTCAAAGAGCAGGTGAAGATTAAAGCAATAGAAAGGAGCAGTGTGATTAGGTATAAATAGAAAGAAAAAGAAAGAGCCCTGCACGCTGAACTGGAATGCTTGCTGAACATGGAAAGCACAGCTCCTGGAATGTTCACAAAAGAAATCAGAGATGTGAAATGCGAACTGGAACGCAAGGACACAGAAAAATATAAAGCTGCTGTCGTACGTGCAAGGTCCGAAAAATTGTGGGCAGGCGAAACGCCTACATAGCGAGCGCTCGCGGACGAAAAACGGTACGTTTGCCAGAAAGACATCAGAAAGATAAGATACGGAGACGCAATTACCAGCGAACCAGGAGATATTCAGAACACCTTTGTGGACCACTTCACAGAACTTTTTAGTAACAAGCGCCAGACTGTAGAAGGTTTTCATGTAAACTTCTTACAATTGATGCCAACACTTGACGATGAAATCAAGCAGCGCCTAGAGCTGCCAATTACCTTGCAGGAGATAGAAAAAGCAATAGACGACCTACCATCTGGGAAAGCCCCTGGGCCAGATGGGTTGAGTGCTATATTCTTCTAAACATTCAAACACTACGTCGCTCAACTGATGCTCAAAGTATTAACAGAAGCTTATGAAAATAATCAAGTTCCATTGTCTTTTACTACCTGCCACATTGTTTTAATTCCCAAGACTGATGACACGGAGAAACGTATGTTGGTGGGGTCCTATAGACCAATCAGCCTCACAAATGTGGATTACAAGGTGTTCATGAAGATTTTAGCCAGCATATTGCAAAGTGTAATCGCCAAGTTAGTTGGGCCGCATCAAACCTGTGGCATCAAAGGTCGCAGCATTGCCGCAAATATACATGTTGCACGAAGCGTATTAGAATGCGTTGACGCGCTTGGCAGTCAAGTAGCTATGATGCAGCTAGATTTAGCAAAACCTTTCGACCGTGTTTCTCATGACATTCTTTTCTCCATTCTAGAGCATGCCAACCTGGGTAGCGAATAGTAGAAGGGGTAAAAATGGCTTACGCAAATTGTACGACACGAATTATAGTTAACGGCGAATTTACCAACAGCCTCATAGTACGCTCGTCGGTGAGAAAAGGATGCCCGCTCTCTCCCCTGCTTTTTTGCAGTATATCTCGAGCCGTTTTGCTTGGCCATTCTTAACAGTGACTGCATTTCTGGATTCAAGCTTCAGGCAGCCGAAGTGAAGATCCTTGCATACGCGGACGACATAGCGGTATTTTGCACAAACAGAGACAGCATTCGTGAAGCTACGAATGTGGTCGAAAAGTTCTGCGACCAAACTGGATGTCAGGTAAACTAGGGAAAAATCTCCGGATATTGGCATGGGGAATGGGATGTTTCGCTAGATTTTTTTTCTCGACTGCAATGGACTGACTTACCGACGCGGTACCTTGGGGTGCCCCTAAAAAGTTATCGCGATCCCAGCACACACTGGAACGAAGAGACTTTAAAGGCAAGAGAGAAAGCGGACGCGTGGCAAGGAAGGCAGCTGTAAATCTTTTCATGTGCCTTTGTGTGCAATGTTTTCTTGATTTATAAGATATGGTACGTGATGAATGTGCTCTGTGCGTCGCGCAGCAATATTCAAAAAATCCAGCGAGAGAGAGAGAGAGAAACTTTATTTCAACAGGAATTCGGGGCACGCCCCAGTGTTTGCAGTTTTTCTTTGGGCGTCGACCTGAGAGAAAACCAGATGAACAAACTTGTTTATTTCAGTCAAAAGCGGTGGCGTTGGACTGGTTCATTTGTTTTTGCGTCAAGTGGTGTCGTGCTTTATTTTCCTTCATGATCAAAATGACATATTTTTGAGAACTGTTATGCAAATGCGGTTGCAAAGGCTGCTCCCCGGAATCATAGTGTCATCGGGTGAAAACATGTGTGGTGCTGTAAACGGATATTTGCGTGAGGTTGTCCTTTCCTTCAAATTGTTGGAAGTGCGTTTTTCACTAGAATACCTTTATAACGTTCCCAAAAAGAAGCTGTATAAGGATCTGGTTGATATTATGCTGCCGCCACCTTTGTATCGTGCACCTTACAGTGGAGGCCCAGGGCAGGATATTTTAAAACGGGTGAAAAAGATGCCGATCCGGCAGACAGTGAAAACATTAAGGCATGTTGACGGGCTATTTGGTTATTCATCTTGAAACTTGGGAAAAAAAAACACCTAGGCGCAAATGATTTCACTACACAAAAAGAGACGAGGAGACAAGTTGGCGCCTGTCCGTTGTCTCCTCGTCTCTTTTTGTGTCGTGAAATCATTTGCGCCTAGGTGGGTTTTTTTTCCCCAAGTTTCAAGTGAAAACATTCTTTTTCAAATTGCACCCTAATACACTACCCGTTAAAACCTGGCTTCAGGAAAAAGGAATCTTTGTCCCATGGACAACAAATTGCCTGTTATGTAAGCAGCCGGAGACAATTGAACATGTTTTTCTAGACTGCTAGGACGCCATATTTTTCTGGAATGTCCTGCAGAGAACCATCAAGAAAGAACTACCATTGCACCCTTATGGTATCAGATTTCTACCAGTTGATCGCAAAGAGGTACCCTACGACTTATTAATGCTTCTTGGCCTCCACAGCTTGTGGAAAACGCGAATGCAAGTAAGGCATGCGGATATAAACACTCGTAGTACACGTGAGAACTTTGTTGAAAGTGCTGTTTATCTGCGGGAATGTTACCAGGCGCAGCGTGACCCACCCCAGTGGGTAACACTACTAGATGATCTAGTGAAACTTAAGAAATTTAGCTTCACCCGTATCAGCTCAAGTGTAGCTGAAGTGTTCTTATTGTTTTCATGTCAATCTCGAAAATAAAGGAAACAAAAAAGTAGCTTAGCCATTGGCACGCTCGGCTGCGAAACGGAAGGATGGTGGTTCGAATCCCATCATGCACGTACTTTTTTTTTTCTGGTCTGACTAGAAGAAGCGTGACACCTCTGCTGAAAACCCTCTCTCGACAGCGATGAGGCATTAAAGGCTTTCGCCTAAATAAGTTCGCCTTCGTGTTCTCCTTCAGGTTCGGATGATGTTCGCGTTGGTTTGCCGAGAATGGGACCTAAAAGCACTTCATTTCTAAAGCGACTCATCAGCCACTAGAAAAAATGACGCTCCAGCCGCGAATATAGCGGTGCAGGAATCATTAAACAAGCCGAATTAAAGCTTCCAGGTTGTACTAAGCCCCTCAAAGCCATCCACCAGTGTTTTATAATATTTTCGGTGCTGTGTATGCAGTATCATTGTTCTTTGTATGCAGTAAAGCGTTTCCTTGCCTCTGCAATAACATCCCTCCGTTTGCGCTGCCGCGACAGCTGAAAAAGCGACGGCTCATTAGCTTATTTCGGTGGCCCAAATACTATTTAAAACAGAATCTTACGCGATATCTCAGCAAAATAAACATGCCAAATGCGAATTTCGCGCGAAGTGGGCTCTGTATATCGGGTTCAATGAAGGAAATGTTCTCATGTTCTTGTAATCACCGAATCCCGCTTCCGTTCTCCTTTATCGGCACCTCTTACTGATTTCTTTCGTGAGAGAGTTCTTGCAACGCTTTTGCTTATATAATATACCCTAAGAAATATTCCTATTTTCATTTTCGTGACAGCGCGAAATGAGCGCAGATATCTTGCCTACTTAAGCGAAAGCAGTATAACCTTACTGCGCGCGCATTACAGTGGTGTAACGTACGTAACACCAGAGAATATTTCAAAAACAAGGTATTGCTTTGAAAGAATATGTAAAAGACAGAAATGACCACGAAAGAGTATGATGAGATGCGGCAAATCGGTGTTAGCAGTAATGGCTGCACATTTTGCTTTCACGTTGATCGCTTTCGCAATGAGCTTTTAATGTTGATTCCGCCTTCCCTTTTTCATCAAGTAACTGCGTGGCTTCTTCGAGTGGGTGGATGTGGGTGGAGGCTCGTAGGTGGTAGAAGAATTTTTTTTATGTCTGGGCAAGTTCTTAAGTGCTACAACCGGAGGGAGCTCCGGCGAAGGTACACTGCGGAACTGGAAGGTGCCCTGACCCGCTAGGGACGCTAGAAGGTCGAGGCTTCACCCACGCATACAAACCACGGGTCTATTAGCCGAAAGAGGTCTGCACCCCTAATGCAGTGCAAGCTTCATCTTTTCTCACACACAAATTGCCATCTCTCCGCTTTTACCTCGCGTAGGCTGTTCTTCCACAGCTTTTGCAAGCACTTGATGTAAGAAGCCTCTCTGGCCTTTACTGTGCCAGCGGTAAACAAGTTTTCACTACTTAGCCATGGCCCGAGAGTGGGCTGATATTGTAATCACTGGACACAACCGATCATAGAAACAGCAATACAAATATAGGTGACATACCTCGGACGGTGCTGAGCGACCCCTTTCAGTACCAAGCCGCCGCGTTGGCTCAGTGGTTATGGTGCTCGACTGCTGACCCGAAAGACGCGGGTTCGATCCCGGCCGCGGCGGTTGAATTTTATGGAGGCCAAAATCCTAGACGCCCGTGTACTGTGCGATGTCAGTGCACGTTAAAGAACCCCAGGTGGTCGAAATTTCCGGAGCCCTCCACTACGGCGTCTCTCATAGCCTCAGTCGCTTTGGGACGTTAAACCCCATAAAGCCATAAAACCATAAACCTTTCAGTACCGTATGACGGTGCTTTCACGTTTTTTATAACAGTACCATCAGTCGGTACTTTACGTAAACACTACATTTCCACTAACACCTATCGTCTGAGCGTGTGCATTAATGGTAAGCATGTTTCAGGGCCATGTTGAATCTTCAAGTTCCCTCTTTCCGAGAAATATATATTCTGCAACTAGCTTCACTGCGCATTAAAACAGGCAACAGGTGCAAGAAGCGGGGACGAGGACAGCCATTCCCAATACTACCTCGTCTCGTTCCTATCAACTCTCGTGCTGTAGAAAACGAAATTCGCCCACTCTACCAAAAGAAGAACTTCTTTTCGATCCCAAGGTTTCTGCGTCGAAGAGCAGGCGAGCTGCGGGTAAACACGAAGGAGGACACTTCAGTGCAATCCACCTTTCATTCAGCACCGGCTATCAGGTTTTTCGAAGAGGTTTTCTCAGTCCTTTGCTCCGCGTTATGCTTTCTTTGGAGACTTTCTGTGAAGAAAGTAGGCTCATTGAATTTTGTCCACTGGTCTATAAGGACAGAAAGGGCCGCTCCCAATCGGAGGCCCTTGGTGCTCGACGAGCCGTCTCGCGATTCCAGGTGCTCTCCCACGGAAAAGTCACGTTCCATCCGCTGCACTGGTTATGAAGGCAGAATTCGTCTTCCTACGAAGTGCACGTTCAGTATACAGGTATGTTTTTCTGTTTGATTTGCATGCTTTATATCTATTGATGTGTTTTAAAGAAAAACTGCGCACGCTTTTTTTAAGCACTTATTATTACGTTTTCGATAAGGAGGCGGAGGCTAAACGCATCTCAGACTACAGCGGGACCTCGCTGTTCGAAACAATCGCTCCACGCATGTTTCCAGGGTTCCCAGAGACAACGAACCCTATTAACATGTTAACAGCACAAACTTAATAATCGCTGTCTAGGCGGTCTAGACAAGAATAGGAACTGGCCCAAAAGCAATTCACAGAAATTTTGCATGGAATATATTCTCTATCGAAAAATGTCATGTGATTTCATATATGTCTCGCATGAATTCAGCTGTGTTTTATACGAACTACATGTGTCGCAAGTGTGTCTGAGACGAACTTATATCGGCAGCATAACAGCTATAATATATGGGCCTCGTAAGAATACGTATATGTTTCATATGCGTTCAAATGTGTCACAACGTGTCTCGTACAGACTCGTCTGCAGCCCATGCGAGTCCATACGTATCACAAAAAATTCACTTACCATTTGTTTGTGCAGCATACAAGGGACAGGATTCACATGTTAGTATTTTTATAATGTTGATAAGGTTAATGTTGACCATGAACCCTGTACTTTGTATTTCTTGTTGATTTTACTGACCACTGATTATTAAACGACCGTCCCCCCCCCCCCCCCCCTTATGTAATGCCCTAAGCAAAGGGCCCTTAAGGGTAAATAAATGATGATGATGATGAGATGTGTCTTGTGTAGCCTTATATGCATCATAGCACAACTGTCACGCGACTCAAATGTGTCTAAACTGAAATCTGTGAAACAGATAACGGCTCATGAGCGTCTTGTATAATGCCGCGCGTTTCGTGAAACGCATAGAAAAGAAGTGATGTGACAAACAAGCGAAGAGCCACCACGCAAAATCAAAACAAACACAGGACCTGTTTTGCAGATTTTTTTCCGTTTTTCTCTGTTTCGCCTTCTTTTTCTCCTCTAAATACTGTCTAGACAAACCGTCTTGATCGGCTTTTCCAATTTGCTCAGACACATGCATAGCTGGAAGATTAAAGTTGCCCACTCTACTTTGTTGAATGACAGAGAGAGATTTTAATCAATAAAGGGCTAAAGCTACGTAACGAATAGCAGCTGGTATTTTCGCAACACAGCTCCACGTGTAGCAAAAATTATGTGTGCAATGAGCGTGCGACCAAGGGAGGGACCAGCACTATTAAAATTATGACATATTAAGAAGTTTGAGTGCTTATCACTGAGTGCAAATCCAGACTTGCAACAACTTCAGAGCCTGCAGGAAGCCTTGGTACACTTCAGGAACAATCTTTGAGGATGACCGGAATTTGTACGCTTAAAAGAAAGAACCAGACATGCGTAAAAAGTGCGACTTTTTTCATACACAAATAATGCACCCAGTTCCCGTGGCAGTCGTGGCGCCAGTCCATGGCTGGCTGACGTCCTGCTCCTATACTCGTATCTAAGGAAATTCGCATACCCGTCTGAACCGGATCTACCTACCTTCAGCTCTCCTAACCCGACGCATCTCGTGCTGTGCAAAGCCAGGGCGTTTCTCTGATCGAAACATAGTTTTTGTGTCTATTTACGAATGCAGCCGTTCTAAGTTGAACCTCTTTGGGCTGTTTGGAAGCTCAATGCTACGCTTATTGGCGAGGAGGGTTTTGGAGCACACGTATGTTAAGTTTTCCTGCCTGGTTTCTCAAGCCTAATTCATTTACGTGCAGCTTGGGAGATGTTGAAGCAAGAACTGCGAAGTGTAGCAGATGAGATTGATTCAGTTGGGTTCTTATTTAAAAAAGATGAAGAGAAGCAGTCACGGAAAACACTTTAAATACCTTATTATCGTGACTGTGACGCGCCAGCTTGAACAGTTTGACAGGGAACGCTCTGGGGAACCGACTCGCCCAGCTTGTCTTGATGAGCGCTGTCATGTCGCTGCGAAAAGAATATCAGCACTTTATTATGATACTGCCCAGGCGCCTAGCACGGATTTAATAAATCGAAATTCGAGAAATACTGCGTGCCTCTGGTTCGCGCTTCCTCGCAAGTCTCTGATGCTGTGGGTGGAGCATACTTTTTCGCCCTTGTAAAGCCCTTTTAAGAGGTTGAGTGCTCGACAATATGCGGCCCTTTAAATTTACCAGAACTAGAAGATGACATGTGCTTTATTATTTACGTGTGTTTAGCGTCCTAAAGCGACTCAGGCTATGAGGGACTCCGTAGTGAATGGCTCCGGATATTTCGACCACCTGGGGTTCTTTAACGTGCACTGACATCGCACAGTATACACGGGCCTCTAGAATTCCGCCTCCATCAAAATTCCACCACCGCGGCCGAGGTCGAACCCGCGTCTTTCGAATCAGTTGCCATTTTTAACGACACCTGGGCCGGATGACCATTCTGGAAATTTTTCAAGGCTTTATGATCCTCTTGAGACCCATTATAGTTACGATTTTCACCCTTTTTCTGAACGTCGGAGGCCTGCCACAGTCGTTTACTGAACGAGAACTGATAAAGGAAAATGGCAATGTGTAGATAGCTATTAGCCCCCTTACGCTCTCTAATGGGGACTCTAATATTTTAGCAAGACTCTTAGTGAACTCAAAGAAACCTACATATTGCCCGAACAGTTCTACAGTTTTGCAGCAACTCTCAGTAACAACTGCCAATGCTTCAAATTGACTTTACGGATGTCTGTGATCGGGTCCGGCACAATTTTCAGTTCTTACTTTTACAGCAAATTAATATTAATTCAGTGTTCTACAAGGGAACGCGTCTCCGCTGCAGTAATTGCTCCACCCTCCTGATTGCGAATGGTTCTCTTTAACGACGCGTCTAGATATCCTCGTTTGTCAAACAGGGGTGTCTATTATCACAACTTCCTTTCGCACTCTACTTAGAGCCACTATTTATGAGCACTCTGCCAAGTAGTGTCATTCTGTATCCAAGACAGTGAGCTGAAAGTAATACCTTTTGCAGATAATCTGGCATATTTCTGCGCAGAGTAGCCTAGCGTGGATGAAGTTGTTCGCTTAACTGAGATGTTTGGCACAGTTTCGAGTACCCAATTATACCGTTCCAATAGTTGCGGTCTATGGTTTTCATTGTGCGGATCTACACCAGCTGATTATGTTGGCCCGGCACAGGCATGAGTGCCACCCAAGTAACATGGTGTACCATTAAGTGTGTACAGGCACAGTGAAAACTATTGGAAGCATCTCGTATCGGCTGTACAGCGCCATTCTCAGACATTGGTCCCACACAGTCTGTGAATATTCAACATGGCTCCCACCTGTAACTTGTTTGTATAAAAAAGAATTCATTATGCCTTGCAGATTATTCACACCACCAAGATTTCTATTCATCGCTTTATTACAGATTTTGCAACTTCTATTTGGGGCTCTTCCATGGAACTCATGCGACGAGATTACCTTTTCCGACCCGTCAGCGGGGGTGGGATAGGTTTAGTCCACATTTATGTGCGGCAGATTTTTCCCCGCTTTGTTTTTTCGGGGCACAGTACTTCGAGCGTTTTTCCGCGCAAATTTATTTACGGCTTTGGCCACATTGGCTGTGTGCTCTAATGTCACTGGCAGTCTGTTTATGTGGATTTACGCAGGAGGCATATTTTGCTTTATGTTTTCTGACAGTCCGGTCTTCAACTGAGTTATTTTCAGTGTCGCGAAAACGCTTGTGCAAACACTTGATTTCAATGCTTTTCTCCCCTCCTATTTACCGCTCGATGTACTGACACGGCGGAAAATGCGAACAACGCGACGCCTACGCACTCCGCCGTTCGAGTTTCTTTTCATCGCGCTTTTCCCTGGGTGATAAAAAAGACGTTACAGTCGTTCTGTAATGCTGTTAGTTAGTTAGTTATATGGGGTTTTATGGCGCATAAGCAACTATGGCTATCATGCGCCAAACACAAGGTTAGATGATGTTATGTTAAGTGTATAGAAGTTACATTATATTAAATTTAAAACATTGGCTTTCTTTAGAAACTTACAAACAAGTGAAAACTCGACGAGTGTTTGCTCGCCTAAAAGCAATGCGGGATGAAATCGAATGTGTTCATTGTAAAATACCGTAAAAATTTTTTTTCGAAGTTCCTCGAGATGCGAACAAGAGATTAAAATGTGATTCACTGTGAGCTCCTCACCACACATTTCACACACAGGTTTGTCTTTCTTTGTTAATAAGAAGTTATGGGTGATGTGTGTGTGGCCTATGCGTAAACGACATAAAATTACTTCGATAAAACGTTCTTTATGACGGCATGATTTCCATTCTTTCAAAATAGGCTTTACAGTATGCAGCTTGTTGTTTCTTTCATTTTCCCAAGAAGCTTGCCATTTGGCTCTTAGTTTGCTATGCACTAACTTCATGTAATCCCTCGGAGGCAAGCCCACATGTTTCACCTCCATGGCTCTGGCTTGTGCAGCACACGTGTCGGCTCTCTCATTATCCCTAATGCCAACGTGACTGGGAACCCAGAAGAATTTTATAACATGTTTTTGTGCTGTGACCTTTACTATATTGTGTATGATGCTTCCAGTCAGTGGCTCCGTGGCATTTTTGGAGTTGCTGTAAGGACGCTCAGTGAATCTGTATAAATGATGCTCTTTTTGATGTTTTCATTTGCTATTTTCTGTACCGCAACACAAATGGCATAACACTCCGCGGTGAAAACTGTAGCACATGAGGGCAGTCGTACTGCATTTTCATTTTTTCCTTGTATTACTGCGCTTCCTACATGAGCATGAGTTTTTGACCCGTCAGTATAAAATGCAGTGTAATTTTGTATTTTTCTTGTAGTGCTAGATATTCTTGTATTATATGGTCGTGTGGCGTACAGGTTTTACTGAGGCGTGTTAGTGTGACGTCACACACTGTGGGGAGAGTGTACCACGGTGGAAGTGCTTCGTGTCTTGGGGCAATATTTTTTATTTCATTTAGTATGTTCAGAGTTTGACATTTTTCTTCGAAGCGCAAAAGCAACGGCTTAATCGCATGGGGCTTGTTGTTGAAGAGCATTCGGGATGGGCATTTCGTGACAATTGGGTAACAGATGTTTGGGCTGTGAAAGGATTTTGAGGATGTATGTACAAGTTAGTGCAGTTCTTCGATCTTCTAAGGAAGGTTCATTAGTTTCTACATACAGACTTGCTATTGGGGAAGTTCTGTAAGCACCGGAAGACAGCCTTAAACCAAGATTGTGGACAGGATCGAATCGTTTTTTGTAGGACGGTCTTGCTGAGCCATATACCATGGACCCATAGTCTAACTTAGAGCGAACCAGAGAACGATATATATGTAACAGGGAAGCTCTATCAGACCCCCAGCGTTTTCTTGATAGTATTTTCAGCACATTGAGGGCTTGGGGAGCTTTTTTCTTTAAGCTGTTTATATGTGGCAAGAAAGTGAGTTTTTTATCGAAAGTTATCCCTAGAAATTTGTGCTCTTGTTTGAACGGTAATGGGGTTTGGTTTAAATATAGTGTGGGGTCGGCCTGTAGGCCTCGTCTCAAAGAGAACAGAACCGCTACTGTTTTCTGAGGGGAAAATCTAAATCCGTTTCTATCTGCCCAGGTAGCCAGTTTATTTATTGTTATTTGTATTTGCCGCTCACAAGTAGGTATGCTGGAAGACGTGCATGCTATTTGGAGGTCGTCTACGTAAACTGAGTACATTATGGGTTTTGGGATTACTTTTCCTATGGAGTTCATTTTGATGACAAATAAGGTCGTGCTGAGGATGCACCCTTGGGGCACACCAGTTTCTTGGATAAAAGTCTTGGAGAAGGTTGCGCCTAGGCGGACTCTGAACGTTCGATTGGTCAGGAAGTCGCTCAAACAGCTGAGCATCCTGCCGCGGATACCTAGGTCCGCTATGTCACGGAGGATACCGAACCTCCACGTGGTATCGCAAGCCTTCTCCAGGTCGAAGAAGACCCCGATACAGTGTTGGTTGTGGATGAACGCTTCCCGCACTGTGTTCTCAAAGCGTACAAGGTGATCGGTTGTGGAACATGTCTTTTTAAAACCGCACTGGTGTATATCTAAAAGTTGCTGGGACTGAAGTATGAAGGTTAGTCTGATGTTTAGAATGCTTTCGAATGATTTTGCTACGCAGCTAGTGAGTGCTATTGGCCTGTAACTGGTGGGACTAGTTGGTGGTTTGCCAGGTTTTAGGAAGGGTACTATGATTGCTTCTTTCCATTCATAGGGAATTTCTCCACTCATCCATATTTTATTGAAAAATTTTAAGAGAGCCTCCTTGGCAGTCTCCGAGAGGTGAGCAAGCATGGCATAATGTATATTGTCTGGGCCTGGTGCTGTCTTTTTACCGGATGTTAGTACTGCGTTTAGTTCGTGCATGGTAATAAGATGATTGTAGTCTTCATGTATGCATGTTCTGAAGGGAAGTTCTTGTTTTTCTACTATTGTTTTGTGCTTTTGAAAGGAGTGTGTGTAATTGGATGAGCTTGATACTGTAGCAAAATGCTCACCCAATATGTTGGCCTGCTCTTCTAATGTTGTTTGAGTACCGGGTGTTGTTAGCATTGGAAATGTGAAAAGAGTAAAATTTCCAGTGAATTTCCGCACCTGCTCCCACATTTTTTTGGATGTTATTGAGCTGTTTATCGAGGATATGTACTGTTGCCATGATGCCCTTTCGGCGTTGCGTCTAATGTATCGTGCTTTGGCTCTAGCCCTTTTGAAGGTGAGCAAGTTCCCTGCAGTGGGATATCTGCGAAGGCTGCCCCAAACCTTGTTTTGCTGCTTTTTAGCTAATGTGCATTCATTTGACCATCAAACTTTATGTGTTTTTCGTGCAATTTCAGATGTTTGTGGGATTGCTTCTATTGCTGCAGATGTTAAGCATATCAAAAATGTTTCATTTATTTCTTCTATCGTAAGGGTTTCGGCATATTCTTTTTCTAGTGTGGCCTTCGTTCTGAAAAGTGCCCAATCGGCGAGGTGAATTTCCCATCGCCGCGGCTTAGTAGGGAGGATGGAGGTAGCTGATGTTAGCTTTAAAACCGTAGGTAAGTGATCACTTCCCTGAGGGTCGTCTAAAACATCCCAAATAAAATCATTAAAAACCGACGGTTATGCAAACGCGAAATCTAGGCAGGTCATTTTTCCAGAGCTGGGGCAGAAGTACGTTGCTTTTCCTGTGTTCATTAAACATATGCTATGTGAAAGAATAAAATCCTCGATGAGCTGACCCCTAGAATCAGTATGCTCACTTCCCCAGAATGAGGAGTGTGCGTTAAAATCCCCAATTATGACATACGGCTCAGGAAACTGTCCCAGAAGTTCTTCTAGGTCATGCATGGTAGTTGTGTTGTGCGGTGGTATGTACACAGAACATATTGTTATTGTTTTATGGCTAATGATGTTTACTGCGACCGCTTCTAAGTTCGTCTTTAATGATACCTCTCTTGCAGGGACATCGCTTTGCGTAATGATAGCGACGCCTCCTGAGAGTCGGCTAGCTTGTACTCGGTCTTTCCGGAAAATATTATATTTTTTTAAAGATGTTTGTGTGCTGTGGCCCAAGGTTCGTTTCTTGCAGGCACACAGCTGTAGGTGCCATTGTTTTGAGCATATCGGTTATGTCTGTGTAGTTTCTCTGTAGACCTCTACAGTTCCATTGTATTAGATACGCCATTGTGATAAGTTGGGGATTGGGGAAAGTTACTTATTCTCAGGAGCAGTGATTCGTGGTTTCCCTTTCTTCTCTAGGGAGTCTCGCCGCCGCTGCAGCGGTGGCGAACCAGGAGTTGTATCCATCGCCACTTTCGTGGCGCCGGATTTCCGCGGAGACGCCGCGGATGTGTGTGTTTTAGATGTCGGCGGACTTTCGCCGACATCCATATCCTCCACGGTGGACGTGGGGGATGCTTCTTGGTTGCGATGGCCCGTGGCCTTCGCATTCGTCTTTTTTGTTGGCACCGCTGAACCAGGCCCTGCTTCAGCGGCAGAGTCTTTTGGGCCAGCAGGTGCCTTCTTAGAGGGGTGGGGCGACAGGTCCAGTTCAGCTGAGCTGTTCTGGGTGTCTGTCGCCGAGGATGCCGCTGCTGAAAGCGGGGCCTGAGGGCCTCCAGCGAGGATCGCGTGGTCTTCTCGCGAAAGTTTCAGCCCTGTGGACTGTACCACCGACTTCTGTGGTGGGGACTTGGGTGTCGACACCAGGTCCACCGGATAGACCTGTGTGCCGACAGAAACTGAAGGCGGCGGCCGTCCCCGCGTCACCGCTTCAGAGTATGTCCCTTTCTGTTGGAAAGAGACGCGTTTTTTTGCTTCAAGGTAGGACAGGTTTTCTGTGGTCTTCAAAGTTATAATTTGTTTTTCTGTTTTCCAGACTGGGCACGACCTGGAGTACGCGCCATGTGCGCCATTGCAGTTGACGCATTTTGCTGTGCGTTCGCATCTTTCTTCTGTATGTGCGTCTTCTGCGCATGTGACACAAGTGGGTTTACCGCGGCAAGCCAACATGCTGTGTCCAAAGCGCTGGCACTTAAAACATCGTCTCGGATTTGGTATGTATGGGCGGACTTTGCAATGGAGGTATGCGGCGTGGATTGAGTCAGGCAGGGTTGTGGTATTGAAGGCTAAGACAATGGGTTTTGTCTTGATTTCTGCATTGTTTCTCCGGATGGTTATTCTTCGGGCTGCTATTATTCCTTGTTGAGCTAGTTCTTCTTCCATTTCCGCATCGGTACTCTGTAGGAGCTCATATTTAGATATGACTCCCTTCGAGTGGTTCAGGGTGCGGTGCGGGGTTACCTGTACGCTCATTTCTCCAAGATTCTGTAATGACATCAGTTTGATACTTTGTTCTTTTGTGTTTACTTCTACAAGGAGATCTCCGGTTCGCTGTTTTTTTGCTTTGTAGTCTTTGCCTACACAGCTTTTTAGGGTGTTGGCGATGACAAATGCAGAGAGGTTGGCTACCGGTTCATCAGTGTTTGAGTGAACCATAAAAAACTTCGCGAACATTTCTGGCTTCTGTGGATTCAATTTCTTGACATCGGTGCGACCCCTTTTTGGGGGCCGATCAGATTTTTTTGCAGATTTTTCCATACGGCATGTATAAACTAAGGGTTCCTGATACTTTGTCGCCTCTGATTCACCCTTATACACAGAGGAAGGTCCCGGGACTCCCCGCCTGGTAGACAGACGAGGAGCCCATCGGCCGAGGATTGACCACTTCCTCGACCGCCACCGTTCAAGGTTTCTTCCCTCCACCTTTCAACCTATCGCCACGGTACGGATGACAGCTTCGGTATGGGGGCTAAGGGTCCGTGGTGGCGCCAAGCACCAACACCTCGTTACACAAGGTGCCCTTGCGGGGGTTCTGTAATGCATCACGGAAAACTCTAGCGTCTTTTTGCAACCACCAAATTAAAGGCATGTTTAAAATAAATGCGAACAGCGGAGAGCCTAGGCTCCACTCCGTTCCCATTTCTTTCCATTGTGATAGTACTTTGGTCTGGCCGGACTTCATTCATTCATTCATTCATTCATTCATTCATTCATTCATTCATTTTTTTCATAATACTGCAGGCCACTGCTTGGCCCAAGCAGGAGTGAACTTACATTGTTACATAACCAAAAGAATAAAACCAAAACAATAAACTTATACAATATTATGTTCATACGTGGGTATATGTTCATACGTGTGTGCGAAAAAAGCTAATTTGACCTTCCACTAACACTGTGTTCTTGAAGTGGCATACGGGAACATTACCCGTGAAGACAAGGCTTCAGGAAGAGGGCATTTTCGTGTGACCTGTGAACTGCGGCCTCTGTGATTTTCCTGACACAATTCAACATTGCTTCATCAATTGTATGGACGCATTTCTGTTCCGGGATAGTTTACAATGGACTTTGATAAAACAAATTTATTTCACTTCCCATACCATTCCTTACCTCACACCAATGCGATATATTCATAAATGTCTTGGTGTGTTTCTTTTTTTCTCATTGGGCTATACAGCTTACGGAAAACGAGAATGATGGACTGGCACTGCGAATCAGTTTTTTCGACGAAATCTCATTTCTTCCTAATGATTTTCAACTGTCGGTAAGTGTATGAACCGACATACTGTGAACTAGAATGGCACTCTCGGTGAAGTGCTCAGCCTTACCTCCCGTCTAGCGCTCTGATGCTTGGTCTTTTTGAGACGTCTTTCGTTGCGTTTCATAAAACATTTGTAAAAAGTATATGTGAATATAACTAATTTTCAGAGTAATAAATGTCATGTTTAAAAAAAAAGAGGCAGACCTAGTGTATACGTTCGTGTACTCATCTGCAGGTCCATAGGATGCCGGTCCGAATCTTGCTCATGCGTTTTTTTCTCATTTTTTTTTATTTTTCTTTCTTAAATTGTAGTGCAGCCATTCTTTACTACAATTCTTTTTATCTTCTGCCCAGCTTTTCTCTCCTTCCATAATCTCATATATGTGACACATATGACATATATGCCTCATATATATAAGAAACATATAACAAATATCCAATGAACACATATACGTATACAAGGCACGTATGGAACATGTGTATGAGATTTTTTGATAGGATTGTTGAATAATTTGATGCCTACGTCACGTCCCCTCGATACCTCTGATGATGCTGCACTTTTCTGGGGGGCTCATAATATAGCTTCATTTTACACCAATTCAAGAACGCAGTTGAAAGCATAATTCGTTGACATGGAGGACAAATTTATTCTCTGTGTTCGATCGAATGCAAAGCAACTCACTGGCAACCGAAACAACATACTGCTACTCCATTTAGATAGGATACGCGGGGCATTTATCAGATCTTGGCGCCATCGGCTATGTATTATATTCCAAGCCGTGGTATGAAACTGCGAAATTTCTCAAAATATAAGTTAGAATGTCCTCTTCACCAAGAGGGCACACATTTTCGATTTAGTAACAACAGGTGACGATGCCCTCCCACCATAGGTTCCCCTACTTTGACCATGACACCGTAAAGGGATGCTTAGAGCGGTTTTGCCTGAGTCAGCTTACAGCCCGGTTGTTGAGGCATTGGATTTTTCCTCCCTTTCCAAGGAGAAGAAATTTCTCAAAGGTAACCGCCTTGCATTCAACAAACAAACAGATTGCAGCGCAGTGGAATGTACCATCGATGTATAGACGACAACCGGCTTCCTCGTTCGAATACAGCGCGTACAAGCTTGTGTACTGGCAGCTGAAGCTTTTTGCGGCTGGCTTGGACTGTGTGAAACGCTTATGATTTCTGGGTAAATAAGCAGTTAAAATTCGTGGAAGGTACTTAAATCTCAAAAGCAGTGCTCGTACCGGACGTAGAACGGTTTTTAGGGTCGCTACTCTCAATAACTTTGATCGCCCTGAGCCACCGAGCTCTATTCTGAGGCACGATTTTTCGGCACAACTTAGAGCTAAAACGAAAACGAGGTGAGCCAGGCGACATGGGCAAGCGCATGCCTATGTATCATCTCATCTTGGTTTCAGCGTTACGTTTTCTTCTCGGATATGAAACACCAACTTGCCCAACTTATTCCCTTTGTTGACTCCGGTCTACCGAGTGGTCCGTGTATGGAACTTTGAAGACTAGGTTGGCCATTTGGCCATTTCATTTTACACTCCAGGGATAATGTGCGGCTTACAGGAAACAAAATATAGGACACGTAGTTAGTAGACAACACCTCTTCTACGTATTGCGCGAACATAGCGTTTACTTCGCGCCAACTTTCATACCAGCGCCTTCGTGAATTTTGCTGCCAATTTAAAACTTGATTCCTAGAAATGAAGCCTCTTTCTCACACTGTGTGGGTGACTGCAAACGACGGCAACAAAAGGTATGTCTATGCGAATCGATTGTGCTGAAACCATCCCATAGATTTTGTTGCTTACGGAAAACACTGATTCAAAGACTGACACGAGAGATGTGTCCCTTTTTCGGTCCCTCCTTCATAATTCCTTAAAAATATTCAGCTCCTTTTAGTACGGAATTCTTGGCACGACTACGTCTCATTATCGATGCATATGAGCGTACTTTGTATGACTCGACGCCTAAGATGTGGCAACCTCTCTTAAGCTTCGCTGAAAATGAAAGGCTGAGTGGGTTTTTGGGCTCGCTACTCTCAAGAACTTTGATCGCCCTCAGCCACCGAGCTCTATTCTGAGGCACGATGTTTCGGCAAAACTTAGAGCTAAAACGAAAACGAGGTGAGAGACGCGACATGGGCAAGCGCATGCCTATGTCTCGTCTCATCTTGGTTTCAGCGATGCGTTTCCTTCTCAAATATGAATCACCAACTTGCACAACTTATTCCCTTTTGGTGTACTCCGGTCATCCGAGTGGTCCATGCTTGGAACCTTGAAGACTAGGTTGCCCATTTGGCCAGTTGATTTTACACTCCAGGGTTACATAAACTAACAGTAGTGGCTGTTGGCTTTCTACATACGTGTGTTATCACGAACTCCTCGATTCTTTATCCTTCAGTGACCGTTGGCTTTCTTCGTGTGTGCTTCGTCACGAGCCCTTCGGTTCCATATCCCTGCACTGACTGGCGAAGTGTCTTGACGTCTGTCGTCACTGCTCCACCAATTTCTTATCCTTCTCTGCTAACCTTGCAGGAAATGTTCACAAGTGGCGTCCATGCTTCATGCCCTGAGATGGCAACCACCATTAATTTTCTTCCTTGCCCCCGCCTTTCACCGCGGATCGTAGGACGACGCGCATTTTCACCGCTCACATCCCACATTGCGTAATTAAAGGTCAGCCGGCTAGGCGCACGGCTTTATAGGATTCAGGAAGTGTTCCCGCTTGCCCAGTCGCTCCCATTGCCATTGCTGGGAACGGCATAATGTCGCCCTGCGAAACTAATGTGATTGCTGAAGAACACGCTACCACCGTCGCCTTTCCTGGCTTGGTCACCCAGTCGCTCCAAGATGCAGCGTCCTTAAAGACAGGCTTACTGGCGCTGCCACCTACCCCGGACGAGCTGCATTGCGTCTTCTGTGCGAGCTGACTTCTTTTCAGCGTACCCAATAGGCGCTGCTTGTGGCGCTGTCCAAATGCCTAGCCTGCTGGGGTGAAGGCTTCGGTCGCCGATGCGATGGCTTGACTGCCATGTTGGGGACAGCCACCTAGTTCCGTAAATGCGAGGATAGTCTCACGGAGCCGTTCGCTGTTGAGAGAGCGACAGAGGACATTCCGCGCTTTCATGAGTACATAGCCTACTTTGGTTACATCGTTTAATAAAAATATTGCTGCCCAGGAGGCAAAACATTGGGAGCACCTTACAGCAGTAAGGCGCAAGCAGATCCTTCCATTACGTAGTGTTTAACTGAAGAGAAAGGGCCGCAATTTCCAGCAGTGTATGCGTTCAGATTATTTACTAATAATTTAGGCTTTCAATGCACTACCGTGTTTGAAAAGGTTGAAGAAAGGCGAGAAACCTATCGGGGACCGTACAGAAGATTACGTCTCTCGGGGTGATCATCATTATATTACAATTAGGTCACTCGGAATAGAAAGTAGGCAAAAAACGTCATACACGAGCGCTGGCGTTGCTTTGAATCTTGAAACTTTGACTTCGTGCAACTTTCTTTACAAGAAGAAGGCTCTTTGCCTTGCACGACTTCTGAAGGTTTTCGCAGTATGTACAGGGTCGTCCACTCTTAGTTAGAACCCGCTAGCACATGGCCGCACTCTTCAGACGACCACCGCGTGCGACACAGTCGCTCATCGCAGCAAAGTCGCGCAGGAGAAGGTGTACCTGGACGCGGTGCTTCGCGTCATCTGCCGCTTTGCTTCGATGCGCAGGCGTTTCGGACGCAGTGGTCCTCTGGAGAGTGCGGCCATGTGCTAGAGCATTCTAACTAAGAGTGGATGACCCTGTACAGGACATATCGTAGTAAGCATGGTGAGGCCGATTACAGAAGATTTAAGCGCGGGGTTTCTTAAAGGTGTCATGAAATTTTGCCTTCAAAAGTAGTTTGAAAAATAGCGTATTTCCTGAAATCTATGGTAGTAAAAATTGTATCACTTATACCAAAAAATTAGCTGTGGTTTAGCTCTGGTTAAGCCTGGAGGATTGCGAAAGCAACATTTGCGCGTAGCCAAATATTGTTGCGCGAGCTACATTGCCCACAGTCTCGCCATTTCGTGTGGTCTAGCACGCCCATACTGCGCATGCGCGAGGAGCAAATGACGTCACTACGCACAGCTGGCGTACTGGCGGCCCCGGCACGCTAGCTGTGCGCCGCTACTGCGCATCGGAGAGGAGAGAGAGGGCGATGGAGAGCGCACGGCTGCCGCGGCGGCACGCTAGCTATGCGTGCTACTGCGCATGCGCAACTGGCAAGCGCGGCTGCGGCACCTCTGGGTCAAGCCTGTTTCACATGCAAGCGAAAATGCTAGCGAATTCTGCCGCCGCGGCGGAAAAACTTGTTTTGAGTCGCCGCCGCTACGAGCGGCCAGGTTTCAACAAGTTGAAAATTTTCGCTGTCGCTGATTCGCTTGCATGTGAACCAGCCTTCAACCGCGCAGCGACGGTGCGCCAGCTGTGCGCCGTGTGACGTCATTACTCCTCGTGCATGCCCAGTATGGCCTTTCCTCGGCTCAGCGAAATGGCTCGGCGACTAGCGTAGTGTTGCTTTCGCAACAAAATCAAATATTACCTTTTCGTATACAAAAATAACTAAAGGTTTCATATGTCGTGAATTTTATTTAATTATGATTACGTGGTCTTGATATCCGCTTGAGGCGAAAGCGACGCGTTAATTCATTGGCAAATGTCTCTCAACTGCTGCCTCAACTGCGGAAATGGCATCGCGTTAATTAAACATTCTTAAAGAAAGTAACTTGCTTGCATTTCATCGAATAAAACGAGCACTTTGGTACATAATGCATTATCCCCGCTCTAAAAAAATACGCATAAAGAACGAAGAAAAGCCAGTGCATTTCGTAGTAAAAGATTAGGTGCCCATCACATGTATTAATATGTGGAATGGTCTTGCGGAATTCATTGTCACAGCTCAAAATGTCAAAGAGTTTGAGAACCTTTTGGAATTATATTACAGGCAACAGGGGAATTGACAACTGATCATGCGGTTGTTATGATTTCCCTCATCCCTGTTTGTTAAGTTGTTAAGTATTCGTGTTTTGATTATGTTTTTTGTGTCTTGTCGGTGCCTGACGTTTTCAAACACCTTTCCTTTTATGGCCCTCAAGTGAGGGCTACAGTATTTCCAAATAAATAAATTGTAAAGAGGAAGATGATCAGCAGACGAGCAGCGGAACCGACGCGAGGCGCGAGTCGAGAAGACGACGATCGGCAGCTGAAGCAGCAGAGACAACGCGCGGCGCGATACGAGAGCGTGAGCTGTTCTGGGACCAGACCTGTCCTTGCCCGCTCTAACCGGCCTTAAGAACTGTCAATAAAGACCGTTACATCTTGGTGGAGGTGCAGGATTCCGTCCTGGAGCTTCGCAACCGTACCATCGCTACCCCCATGCCTACCAACGCCAACCAGACAGCCGGCTCCTCGCCGGCACCCGTTGCTTGCCATGGTGCGCTCCGCCAGCGCGACCCTGCCGTCTTCAGCGGCACGGACGACAACGACGTAGAGGACTGGCTGCCATCTTACGACAGGGTCAGCGCTCATAACCGCTGGGACGACAGTATGAAGCTTAAAAACGTCATCTTCTACCTGGCCGGCGTCGCCCACCTTTGGTATCAAAACCACGAATCGGATTTCACCACCTGGACCGATTTTAAAACCAGCTTCTCCGACATCTTCGGTCGTCCGGCAGTACGCAAACTTCGCGCGGAGCAGCGTCTTCGTGTTCGTGCACAGCAGAGCGGTGAATCATACACCAGCTACATCGAAGACGTCGTCAATCTCTGCAAGCGTGTCAATGCGTCCATGGCGGAGGCCGACAAGGTTAAACACGTCCTGAAAGGAATCGAAGACGACGCTTTCAACATGCTTGTGGGCAAGAACATCACCTCTGTCACGGATATATTCGACCACTGCCAAAGCTACGATGAGCTCCGCCGACAGCGCGTTTTCACTCGGCAGCCGTCTCCACAGACAGGCACAGTTAATAGCCTCAGCATGACGACAGAAGACAGCTCGCTACTTCTCCAGATCAAGCAGTTTGTCCGTGAAGAGGTTGCGCGGCAGCTTTCCCTTCTTCCTGCTGTTCCGAGTCCTTCTAACCTAACTCCGACACTTCAGCACGTGATTCGGGAGCAAGTGTCCGAGGCCCTGCCATCGGTTTCCTCTCCGCCTCCCGTCGCTGCGCCACTTACCTACGCCGAAGCCGTCAGGCGTCCCCGCCCAGACACTTTCGTTTCATACCAACGTGCACCGCAGTTGACACCATTTCGTCCTGCCCGGCCACAACCGCCACGTTTCCGTCCATGGCGGACACCGGACAACCTACCTATTTGTTATGCCTGCGGCAATCCTGGCCACGTGATGCGTCACTGCCGCCGCCAAGTGTTGTCCCCTGCTGCCGATACCGACCCACGAAGTTACGTACGCCTACGCTCCTCCCCAGCCTTTTCACCGCCCTTCGCCTTATGAAACTACTGGTTCCTCAGATTACAGCCCCTCCATTCGCCGCCGTTCTCCATCTCCGCGTCGCCGCTCGGTTTCCCCGATGCGCCGTCGTCCCTCTTCCCCTTCGGAAAACTAGTGCCCGCAGTTCCAGAGGCAAGAACTGCGTGCTCGTCGCCAAGCTCAAGACCTCGACTTTCTCCGACCAATTTGATCACGGTTTCTGTGGAGGGCACCGATGCTTTCGCACTTGTTGACACCGGTGCTGCTGTATCTGTACTAAGTGAGAAACTGTGCCGCCAGTTACGAAACGTGATGACTCCGCTATATGGTTTTATGCTTCGCGCCGCTAATTCGCAACTTATCGCGCCTTTGGGGGCATGTACGGCTCGAGTTATTATTCAGGTCGTTCTTTACATTGTTGAATTCATCGTCTTCCCATCACCGTCTCACGACGTCATCTTAGGCTGGGATTTTCTCTCCCAACATGCCGCTGTCATCGACTGCACTCGTTCCGAAGTCGCCCTTCTTCCCTTCGGCGACGACTCGGTGAACGCTTCTACTAACTTGTGCTCCAAGCTGACTGTGGCTGATGACGTGATTATACCGCCGTGCTCTGCTGTGCTCATCCCTGTTCATTGCGACTCTGCATCCAACGGCCCTGTCATCTTCATCCCGTCCGACTCCTTCGCTTCTCGCCACTGTCTGCCCCTGCCATTCGCCGTGCTTACCGTCTCAGCCGGCTGCAGCGCCTTGCCCCTGACGAATCCATACCTGTGCCCCTCCACTCTTCTTCGCGGTGAATGCTTGGGATGTGTCCAGCATTTCGCTTCCGTCGTCGCCTGGGAGCCTTCTGAGGATGCCTCCTGCCGCCTGCAAGTATCTTCACTTACTTCTTCCCCACCGTCTCCTGATCTCGTTCCCGAGGCCGCCTTCGCGGGCTCAATCGACGCGAATCTTTCGCCACCGGAGAAGACCCAGCTTGCGGCCCTGCTAGATAAGTTTCGGTCATCGTTTCACTTCTCCCACCACCGTTTGGGCCGTACCCCAGCTGTTACCCATCGGATCGACACGGGCGCCCATTCGCCGTTGCGCCAACGCCCATATCGCGTCTCGGCCACCGAACGCCAGGTTATCGACTCCCAGGTGAATGACATGCTGCAGCGTGGCGTCATACAACCATCGCACAGTCCTTGGGCTTCCCCCGTTGTCCTTGTCACCAAGAAAGACGGCTCTATCCTTGCGTTGACTACCGACGCCTCAACAAAATCACCCGCAAAGACGTCTATCCGCGGCCCCGCATTGATGACGCACTTGACTGCCTGCAGGGAGCTGAATTCTTTTCATCGTTAGATTTACGTTCGGGGTATTGGCAAGTCCCGATGGCCGCCGCTGACCGCCCCAAGACAGCCTTTGTGACGCCTGACGGGCTGTATGAATTCAACGTCATGCCCTTCGGACTATGCAATGCCCCTGGCACTTTTGAGCGGATGATGGACACGATACTGCGCGGCCTGAAATGGAAAACATGCTTATGTTACTTGGACGATATCGTTGTTTTCTCTACAGATTTCCAGACGCACCTCGTTCGCGTGGAGCACGTTTTGAGATGTCTCGCGGCAGCCGGGCTTCAACTCAATTTAAAGAAATGTCGCTTCGCCGCTCGCCAGTTGACGATTTTGGGCCACGTCGTGTCAAAACAGGGTGTCCTTCCTGACCCAGCAAAGCTTCGTGCTGTCTCTGAGTTCCCGAAGCCCTCTACGATGAAGGAACTTCGCAGTTTCATCGGTCTATGCTCTTACTTTCGACGCTTTATCCGAAATTTCGCTTCTATCATTGCACCTCTGACCTCCCTTCTTCGTGGCAGTAGCGATCTATCAAGCTGGAGTCCTGCCTGTGACCAAGCGTTCACCACTTTGCGCCGTCTACTTACCTCTCCACCCATACTGCGCCACTTTGACCCTGCTTCTCCAACTGAAATCCACACAGATGCCAGTGGCGTTGGCATCGGTGCTGTTCTTGCTCAACGTAAACCGGGGTATGCGGAGTATGTTGTTGCATACGCGAGCCTCAACCTGACGAAGCCATGGAGCAAAACTACTCAGTCACTGAAAAAGAGTGCTTGGCAATCGTTTGGGCGATCGGGAAATTTCGGCCTTACGTATACGGCCGGCGTTTCGCGGTCGTCACGGACCATCATTCCCTTTGTTGGCTGTCCTCCCTAAAAGACCCGAATGGCCGCCTCGCCCGGTGGGCCTTACGCCTTCAAGAGTACGATATTCGTGTGATCTATCGCTCTGGCAGGAAGCATAATGACGCCGACGCTTTGTCTCGTTCACCTGTAGCCAATGAATGTGCCTCTCCTCCCGCCATCGACTGCGCCCCCTTGTCATTGGACGATATGCCCAACGAGCAGTCCAAGGACCCTTGGATCACTTCTCTTGTACGCTATCTTTCAGACCGTTTTGTCGTATCGGTACCGCGTGCAATCCGCCGTCAGGCTACCCACTTCACTATTCATGATGGGATTTTGTACCGCCGAAATTATTTCCCTGATGGCCGCAAATGGCTCCTAGTAATCCCTGGCCATTTACGCTCCGAAATATGCGCAGTCTTTCATAGCAACCCGCAAGCTGGTCACGACGGTGCTTTCAAGACCTACAACCGGCTTCGCCTCCGCTATTACTGGCGCGGCATGTATAACTACGTGCGAAAATTCGTCCGTTCCTGCCCCGATTGCCAGCGCCGCAAGCTCGGTCATCACCATTCGACCGGCCCTATGCAGCCTTTGCCTTGCCCATCCAGGCCATTTGATCGAGTTGGCATTGACCTGTATGGACCACTTCCCTACACTGCTGCAGGAAACCGCTGGGTCATCGTCGCTGTAGACCATCTGACACGGTACGCCGAAACAGCCGCCCTCCCAGCTGCTACGGCGCGGGATGTTGCAGCCTTCCTCTTGCACCAGTTCATACTTCGGCGCGGAGCCCCGCTTGAATTGTTGAGCCACCGTGGGCGGGTGTTTCTGTCAGACGTGGTTTCATCTCTTCTGCAGCAATGCAACATTACTCGCCGCACCACTACTGCCTATCATCCCCAGACTAACGGCTTGACAGAACGTTTCAATCGAACATTAGGTAACATGTTGTCAATGTACGTGGCGGCAGACCATTCTAACTGGGACGCCGTCCTCCCCTTCGTCACATATGCCTACAACACCGCTACGCAGAGCACTACTGGTTTCTCACCATTCTTTCTTCTGTACGGCCGTGAACTATCCTCGCCGCTCGACACTATTCTCCCTTATCATCCTGATTCGTCGGAATCAACAACCGTATCTGAAGCCTCCAGACACGCTGAAGAGTGCCGCCAGCTCGCCCGGTCATTCACGTCCGACGACCAAGGGCGCCAGAAATTCTGCTTCAACCACTCCCATGGCACCGACACTTTTCAGCCGCAATCCCTTGTTTGGCTCCGTGTGCCTTCTGCTGCACAAGGTCTCTCTAGCAAGTTGCTGCCAAACTACCATGGGCCCTACCGCGTCCTTGAGCGCGCTTCTCCCGTCACTTACATCGTTGAGCCGGTGACGACATTACCCGATCTCCGACGACGTGGCCGTGAGACCGTCCACGTTTCGCGTTTGAAGCCGCACTACGACCCTTGCGTCGTCTTGACCCCCTAAGTCGCCAGGATGGCTCTTTTTCCCCCGGGGCCAAATGTAAAGAGGAAGATGATCAGCAGACGAGCAGCGGAACCGACGCGAGGCGCGAGTCGAGAAGACGACGATCGGCAGCTGAAGCAGCAGAGACAAAGCGCGGCGCGATACGAGAGCGTGAACTGTTCTGGGACCAGACCTGTCCTTGCCCGCTCTAACCGGCCTTAACAACTGTCAATAAAGGCCGTTACGAAACAAATAAAAAGTAGCGTCGAGATTACAGGTGTCAAACGCACACATGAAACACACAGGTGCACAAAAAATCACCATTTAAAAAAAGAATTACTGGCGCTTTATTATTTCTCTCGGAAGGCTGAAAACAAATTATTTTACGGTTGGCAAGGTACTGGGCCCATAATACAATTTCTGCAGGTCGGGATCTATGCAGTGACGAAATGTCAGTTCCTTTGCCCGTGATAATGTGCGGCTTATAGGAAACAAAATATAGGACACGTAGTTAGTAGACAACACCTCTTCTACGTATTGCGCGAACACAGCGTTCACTTCGCGCCACCTTTCACACGAGCGTCTTCGTGAATTTTGCTGCCAATTTAAAACTTGATTCCTAGAAATGAAGCCTCTTTCTCACACTCTGTGGGTGACTGCAAAAGACGGCAACAAAAGGTATGTCTATGCGAATCGGTTGTGCTGAAACCATCCCATAGATTTTGTTGCTTACGGAAAACACTGATTGAAAGTCTGACTCGAGAGATGTGTCCCTTTTCCTGTCCCTCCTTCATAATTCCTTAAAAATATTCAGCTTCTTTTAGTACGGAATTCTTGGCACGACTGCGTCTCATTATCGATGCATATGAGCGTACTTTTTATGACACGACAACTAAGAGTTGGCAACCTCTCTTTTAAGCTTCCCTGAACATAAAAGGTTGAGTGGGATCTGTAAAAGGCACGACTGCGAAACAAAACATGAAGGTGACGGGGCGATGGGTCACTCGCAACCAACTCTATCGTAGAAGAGGACACAGGCAGCCTTTGACAAAAGTAAGATCGGAAGGGGTTTCCTTTTAGGCTCAATGCACTCTGTCACTGGTTGGGCATCACCAGCTTTCGAAACCTCTGGATGAAGGGGGGGGGGGGGGGGGGGGGGACTTTCATCCTGAACCGTCCCAAATCTAAGACTTCCCCCATAAACGGCTACGAAGTAAGCGCATCGTGTTATATGCCTTTATCACAGCCAGCTTGCGCTATCAAGCAGGAATGAAACGCAAATAGCGGCCATGAACACAGCAGAAAATTCTAACTTCCTCCTTTTAATTACAGTACACAACTAGTGTGATTATTGCTTGCGGGTAACGCAAACAACAAAGTATATATGTATCAATGGTTCCAAAATAACCTCTCGTTCAGAGTACACCAATACTGCATATGCGTGTTCGCGTTTCGATTCAGCGCGACGGAGCTTCAGAACTACAAAACTTCAGAACTACAAAGAAGCATATGATGAAGTACGCACGAAAAAATTTCTTCTCGGCAGCCCACACACACAAAAAAAAAAATTCGCACATATGGAAGCCGCCTTTTCGTTTCTATAAATGCCCATTTCATTATATCGAAGGCGTTTATGTTCTCACTTTTACAAAGAACTCGCTCGCCCGAAAAGCATGCTTTGCAATCCATTTTTGTGCTTGAATGTGGCGCTACTACGCGGAAGGCACAAGAAAATGAAACGTAGGGGGCTCGTTTTGGGAGCAGCAGCCTTTAATCACAACAGCAGCAAGTCAAAAAATAGCAGTGAACTCGAAGTCCAAGAACAGACTGTACAAGACCCTCTCTCTATTTACATGGCAGCTAATTTATCGTAGTTTGCTTGAAAATCAAGCTTTTCAAGCTATTGTTTCAATGACGTCCCGAATAAAGTCAAAAAGTAGGAGCAGACCGCTCAAAAACCTTCCACAAGATACGGTACAGAGTGGCGCCATACAGTTGTTACAAAAATTAAACCAGGTGTTATATAGAAACCGGCCACTAATATTTAAAGATAGGCTTTTGAATTATGAAGACGGCTTCTGCGGCAGAATAATACCAGTGTCAATGGACATCAAATAGCAGGTGAATAAAGTTAACTAGTTTGCGCTTATTTCCTATTATTAACTTTTAACCCTCACAGACAACTGGTTGCAGTTAAACACATGTAGCCTGTCCATAGTAATAGCTGTAGCCGTTTTTACAAATCCGCAAACACGATTACCCTCGGTGCTGTAACCCGCCAAATTTTGGACGGATCGTACCAAAATACGTGCGCTTTCGAAAAGCATGAATGCAAACTAACCCCTCCAGTGCACGTAACTAGCCACAGCACCGAGAATAATCGCATTTTAAAAGTTTTAAAAACCGACATGGTTATTATTACCGAGCAGCCGCAGACCTCTAGTTGCAACCAGGTGCCCAATTGTTGTAGTTAAAATGTTAGTCATCAGGAAATAGTAAGCGGCTAACTAGTTAACGTTATTGATCTCTTTTCTAAGGTCCAGCAACACCTGTATTATTCTAGTGCAGAAGCTATCTTCAATATTTAAAAAGCTTAGTTCTAAAAATTAGTATTCAGACTTCATATGAGGACCACGTAACTCTCCCGAATTATTTTAATTCTAACTGAGAGAAAACCAAAGAGTGTGGCTGTGAGGTGGTGGGCGAAGATTTTGGCACTGAAGGCGTACACTCTGTACGTAGTGCTAAATATGACACTTAATTTGATGCCTGCGCTCGCACCTACTAGTTTTCGCAGCCATAAAAAATCAGTGAGCTCTACCAAACGTCCAAAATTCTGGCGAAAATTTGGACGTCCTCTACTCTGGGGCACAAGCTGTACCCGCGAAACTGTAATAGTTTTTCCGGGTATTCGCACTTTGCTATAGTGAAACCTTAAGCACTCACTTCGACCCGCCGCCGCGGTGGCTCAGTGCTAGGCTGCTCACCGGAAAGACGCGGTTTCGATCCCGGCCGTGCGATGGAGGCGAAGTGTTAGAGGCCTGTGTACTGTGGGAAGTCAATTCACGTAAAAGAACCCCACGAGGTGTAAATTATCTGCAGCCCTGCACTACGGCATTTCGCATAGCCCGTGTCGCTTTGGAACGTTAAACTTCATAAAACCAAACTAGCTACTTCGCGCGCTTGAACATGGACTGTGGTCGTCCTGTCTCCTTCTCATCTGTGTCTTGTAACCAGGGAAGTTTCATGTCTTTAAAATCAGCATCGTAATGCAACACGGAATGGTTTTATATCGCGTCCACAACGTGGACCTTTTGGGACTGTTGTAACCAGAAAACTAGTGTGCAGCACCGAGTGAGATTGTTTGTGCTCCACCAAATTTTTTTTTATAAAATCGTAGAAGATACCACTCAACTGTGGTAGCGAAAAAGTGGGCAGTAGCTGCATCGCCCCCTCTCCTCCGTGGACAAGAAAACAACATATCGCATTCATGCATGACACAAAGCCGTGCGCTTTATCTTCAACTGCTATGGCTGCACGCATTCAGCCACAGATCTTTTACGCACGGCAGGGCTTCACACGTTGGCCAGCCGTGCCAAATTACACCCTTTAAAGTTTTTGTATCTACTTCTTAATAATGCATTAAAGATGTCTCCCACAGACTTTGTTCGTATAAACACTACACGAGGAACACGTCACAAGCATGCACTCACCCTTGAAGAATATTTCTGTCGCAGTAATACTTTCCAATATTCTTTTTTTCCACAAGTTGTTCGAGATTGGAATCATTTGCATCCATCAGTCACAGCCCAGCGCACCATAGACAAATTTATTACCCTCGCTGAGAGTTCTGTACTTTCATTCCTCTCATCATAACCTTGCTCGTATTCTTGTATTACAGTACTCTTCTCAGTGTATTTATTGTAATCAAGTGACATCATCAGTTTGATGACATGATTGCTTTATTTATTATTGCCATTTGTATTGCATGTTTTGCCTTTATTTTCTACTCTTAAAAAGATTAGCACTGAACCTGTATTTGTATGTTTTGCCCTCTCCTGTAAAAATCCCAAGATGGGATTGACAGTATTCCGAAATAAAATAAATAAGGCCTCCATTTACCGAGACAGTCGTGCACACAACTCTCGCCGCTTGAAATGCATCCGAAAGTCATGTGTTCTCGTTTTTTTTTTTTTAGCATATAACACATATAATATTTTTTAACATATAGCACCGGGTATATCCGTGGGCTTTAACAGTGCCGGAAAAATCATATTTTTGGAAAACATTAAGCTGAGTTCCCAATAAGAGCTGCGCGGTCACGGTCATGCAAGCGTTCCAATGCCGCGTAGAAACCTCCTGCTCGCAAGCTTCATCCATATTGATGGGACAAGAAAATTCCCTCAATGGCCACGCAAGATAACTGCAAATAATTTCACAGCGAAACTCCGGTAACAACAGTGGTATGTGCAGCCGGCAAGCACAACGGGGCAAACGATACGGTTCAGCCACTGATTCCTCTTAGGCTAGTTCGAGGCACCACCACCAATAGCACAATATTTTCTCTATCCTACAACACATCTGCACTTATTTGATTCCATTGGTTGTAGAGCTTTCCTTACTGTCTTCTTCGTTGAGCATGGGATATCCGTTTCGTCGCTCCAGCTGCCTTTTTCATTAGCGTCGCAGTTATCTCGGTTGCCCTGGCAATCGATCAGTGCAGAATCCACCTGCTGCCTTAACTATACTATTCATAATGTTTGTGACAATGCCCTCCGGCTCTCACTACGTAAATCTGAATTACACATATGCCCTGCTTTTTTTTGCTGCTTTTAGGCTTCCCCCGTCCTTACAGCTTGCTTCGTTTTCTCCATAAACTGAACAGCAATGAATGAATGGATTCAGAAGACTCAAATTTTTATGGTGTATTTAGAGGTGAATCGGATAGCACCTTTCTCCATTGTAAAGTAATGGTTACTCCAAAAATAGGAGTCTTGCCTTGAATGTCGACTTCAGTCCAAATTTTATGGGCGTGCGCGGTCAAAATACATTTCGCGCATGGCAACAACCGAAGCACGAGTACGTGGAAGACTTGCCTTCCAACGCCCTAGGCGACACGTGGCATCTGGCATCGTATATTAAGCCGGTTTCCGCTAGCAGATCAACCGGGATTAAATTGATGCGACGCATTCTCTTACCTTCTCTCTCTCGAGTTTCTTACCCCTTCTCCCTCTCTCCACCCACGCTGCCGAAACTACGGGCGCCATTGAATTTGCCTTGAAAGTGACAGCTCACGCAGAGGATTTCTCAGAATAAGTGCGCACACGGGCATACGGAATCATCCATCTTGTGCAGTTTGGAAAGAAAAAAATTTCCAGCTCAACGTATGAAATGTATATTGACGTATGTCTTCAGTGCTTGTAAACAGCCAGAACACAATTTGTACAGGGCTTTAACTAGCAGCATTGACTTCGGCAAAAATACGTTCATGCGTAACGCTAACAAGCACTGTGCCTTTGCTTTATTCGTGATGTTTTTATGTCGTAAAGCCTTGTCCAACGAACTAGATGTCACAACAATCGAACACCTCATAAATGTCGCTATTTGATTGATATCACCGACATTTCGTTTTCCCTGCGAGCCAGGCAATAATCTCAACCAGCCCACGTTAAGCGAGCGCCGCGGGACCCCTGGCGGTAAAAATGTACAAATACAACACAATAACTCTGCTACAGTTTCAAAGCCCCGCAAGACCACTCCCATCAGAGCGAATTCACCTTTTATTAAGCGGCGGGGAAAGGAACGTGTGCAGCCAGTTAACCATGAAAGGGTTCTTTTCTTAAACCTTTTTGGCGCCGCTTTGCTCTCTTGATTTGGCAACTGTTCCCGCGCAACGGCAAAAGGTCTTTTCTTGGATGATTACACAATCGTCAGCGTCCCGACTCCGTATTGGACCGACGTAATCTTTTCCCACTTACTAACAGGGATTTCACAACTTTTTCACTTACTGGATGTACAGTGGATGCTGGTTCACAGCTCGCGACACCACACGCCTCTTTGTTGTATCTTAAGTGCTTACTTTCTTTTCAGTGTTACATTTGTGAACAACTTTCTTCGGGCTAAAAGGCGTCGCCGTTCGCACCTGTATCTCAGTATATTGTAACCCAAGAGTCTAGACTCTAGATTGACCTTGCTACTCGAAAGCAATGTCGTATCCTTGGACCCGAGCCAAACCAGACTACTGAGCTTATGGACAGGTGTTCTCGATAGTGGGTAGCTGCTGACAAGTCGAGCAGGTGCAGTTGGAAGAGGGTGCAGTAAGGACAGTGAAGGGTGGGGGCAAGACACAACTGTTATAGTTGCCTATGGGGCATGGTGAGAGCTCTCAGCTTCATATATTTTTTTTTGCTCACTGCCTTTTCACCCCGCAAGTAGATTGCGCCTTTCCGAGCACTCCGATTTATTCAGCCCTTTAGAACTCATCATACTTCTGGAGGCGGTTGCTTCCATTTATCCACCATGATTTCTATATTTGCGGGCTATGCGCGGCATTGTAGCCTTCTTGTTGAACGCTCGCAATTTGCAAGCGAGTTAGAATAACGGACGCAATGGTCAAGCGAGTTAGAATAGTCTCCATCTTTATCGAAGTATAATTAAGGCTCTAACTTAGCCTTAGAGCATATAATGCATCCGCCATATTTTGCTGGTTGGTTGGTTTATGGGGTTTAACGTCCCAAAGCGACTAAGGCTATGAGAGACGCCGTAGTAGAGGGCTCCGGAAATTTCGACCACCTGGGGTTCTTTAACGTGCACTGACATCGCACAGTACACGGGCCTCTAGAATTTCTCCTCCAAAGAAATTCTAGCCGCCGCGGCCGGGATCGAACCCGCGTCTTTTGGGTCAGCAGCCGAGCACCATAACCGCTGAGCCACCGCGGCGGCTCCATATTTTGCGCCGGTCTAGAAACCTTGGTTGGGACTTTAATCAACGAGCTGTTCGCGACATTGTGCACTAAAAATGACCTGAAACGTGCGCATTTCTTAAGCTGTCGAGTGCCAAAGGAGCTGTTTCACTAAGCTAAACGTTATATCATCCATACTAATATAATAATAAATGTAAAAAATATATCTTTTTTGATAACTCGACTCTTCATTAACCTTTTCTTTCTTGCGCGCGGTTAGAAAAAAACCTCGATTGCTTTATTTATTTACTATATTACCGGTCGCGCCACTTGTGACATTAGAGTGGGGGTTACGTTTATACAAACACAAGAAAGTCTGCATAAAAAAATTACAAAAACAGTGCAAACATTACACTGAGAGTAATATTAACGAGAGATAAAGAGAAGGCATTCCATTCTTGAACAATGTGGGGAAAAAACCATGATTTGAAAAAACTGGCTCCAGCCCTGAATTCACGCACTTTGTGATTGTGATCAACGCGCTCAGATCTATAGTTTGGATGAAAAATGTACTTTCCTCTTGCATTAGCAACTCTATTGTAGTAGATATTATTAAAAAAAACTTCAACCTTAATTTTCTTAATCGCACATCAAGAGGTTCCCATTCAAAACTGTTTTCCGCTAGTTATAAAGGACTGTGAATAATTTCTAGAAACATAATGGGACCTAACATTGTGTGCTTCTTGGCCTATTTTTCCCCCTTCCATACAAAGGTATCCTTCGTGGAGTACGCCTTAGTTCACGGCTACCCGGTGTTTTACCTCAGTTTCTCCACACTGGGCTACAAGCAGAGATCAGAACGTTTACTACTGCTGCCACCGCCCGTGCGTTTAGCGTATACCGTAGCAGTTACAAGCGCATTCACCGACAAAAAATAATTCTTGTCTCAGTAATGCTACCGATTGATTTTTTTGTGACCATGAAACGGGCGGCATGAGGCAACGTGAAAGGTTATGGTCGCGTTAACGCATGGTTTTCTTGCTCATGGAAACTTATTGCTTTAATAGGTATTACTGGAGTAAAAACAGGCCTTCAGCTGACACCGTATCGATCGCATTAATCTACTTTATGTTCATTCAAATCATTCCGTTTTTGCTTTCTTTTCCATTCCTTGGCGACCGTGCGCCTGAGCGTACTACAAGTAAAACGGGCATGCTGCGCTATTTGTCAAGCTGCGAATTTGGAACTTTATTCTCGTTTCTCTCACATTTTCGACGCTTCCCTGTGAAAAGTGCAAATTGCACTGAACTGCTATGTTTTTCTTTTAAATTTCCTAGATTTCTTCAACACCGGACACGCCATATTTATCCTTCTCCGCCATTGTGATACTCCGTTACCTTTTGCCTGTCTGAAAACCTTAGGAGGTAATTGGTTTTATTGTTTTCCAACTACCCCGAATGACAAGTGTCCGCAGTCACGTCCCATTTTTGAGGACGACGGGAACTTTTCTCGGTTTCTTTTCTGCCCTCTTTCACTCCCCTTTATCCCCCTCCCCATCTCATCATCATCATTAGCCTGACTACGCCCCCTGCAGGGTAAGCACCTCTCCCCTATCTCTCCAATTAACCCTCTCCTGCGACAACTGCGGCCACCTTATCTCCGCAAACTTAATTTTATGTGCCCACCTAACTTTCTGCCGCCGCCTGCTACGCTTGCCTTTTCTTGCAATCCCGCCCGTTACCCTTAGCGACGATTGGTTAACTTGAATTTCTTTCCTTGATCTCGAATCAAAGGTCTTGCTTTAGTCCTGTATCTCGACAGCGCATCATATAATGCAGTCCCCATTTCCTCAAAAATATATATATATGCCCTATCACCTTTTTCTCATTAAACGCAATTCCACGACATCGCATGACAGCTTCGTTTTTGGGCCAGATAGCGCTAGAGACGGAATGTGGGCCTCAAATGCGATCATGGAGATGAAAAGCCAGAAAGCCTTAATTCACCTCCGCTGGCAGACCGCTCCCGCAAATTGCGTTCCGGGAACGCGAAAGGAATTTAGGGCAAAAAGTACGAGGCGCTCAGAGTTCACCACCGCCGCTACCGAGGAACGGTTTTGACTGGAGCGCACAAAAGAGCTTTTATTCCCACTGTCCGGCGTTGATTGCGATTTCACCAGCGCACACGTCGACGGGCCAGCAATAGGGAGTCCGAGTGACGCAAAGAATGAGGTCAGGGAGTTTTGTTTAGATCAGATAGATATGCGGCTGTCGAAATCGCTGGTCTCAAGATTATCGCGGTGACCCGACCTAACGCGCAGTAAAGGTTACGATGGAGTGCATGGAGTTGCGGAACAGCGGTGCAGAACATCTTACGATAATATTAATGACAATCTGCGTGGCAGTCTTTGAGCTTACGAGCTATGAGGCAAATGGAAGGATCTCGTCAGAACTGAGTAAACGTCGTAGCCTTGGACCATATGTCTTTCGAATTCCTTTGGCGGTGGAATCAACCGGAAGTTAAGCACTTATTTCCACATCTCAGTCTTTCCCATCGACAAACGGAAGAACGTGCTCACATGAGCAGAAAGCCAGCAGCACTGCAAATGTGCCGCTCATTCCTCGCTCGTCTCAAAGAACAGAACTAGACGAAGGACAACTTCATCACGGAGAGCCTTTTGGTTTTACTTCTGGAACTTACAGGCATTGCAACGAACCATGGGGTGACGGGCTCTTTGAGCCTTTGACATTGCAGCATGGCAGAGTAATAAACGAGCGTTTTCCGCAGGCTCAGCCAGAGCGTTCCAATAACCGACAGGTTGTTAAGGCAGAGCATCTTCACGCCTCGTAACTGCATTAAAACCCACGCCGTGACGCACTCGTAAAACATCGGGCATAGAGCAACTTGTTTATTACAACCCTCCATTTCTTCTCTGAAACAAAGCACAATGTGGTGACCTGGAGCACCTGATGCATTATGAATATCATAACTACTCTCAGTTACAACCCCGACCTCCTTATGAGGAATCGAATAAACTCAGCTAGTGCATTTTAATCCATCGTTGATTATTGACACTTTTCACTTTTGCTGAATTGTTACACAGCTTGAGACCAAGATGGATAAATTTGCTGTTTAGGAAGGGCTTTTTAGGCCTTCGTATCTAAGACGTCGGAAAAGAAAATCTGAGAAATAAAAAACACTTCTGAAGTATTTTTATTTCCGAGATGGCGGCACCGTAGCTAAAATTGCATGCGTTCTTTTTCTTGGTGAAATATTCTACTTAGGTAGGTACGGTATGTTGCGGTTCATAATGGCAGCAAGTTTTCATTTTTCTGTCACTAACTTGACCATTGAACTATCCTTTCCCTTATAAAAATGGTCTATAGACTTTCTATAGACTTTTTATAGACTCTACAGCCATCCTATAGACTTTTCCTTTTGTCTATAGACAGTCTATAGAAAATCTGTGGACTAAAGTCTATAGCTGCTTCAATTTCCTTTTGTCTATAGACGGTCTATAGACTATCTATAGACTAAGGTGTATAGCCGCCTCAATTTCCTTTTGTCTATAGACTGTCTATAGACCCTCTATAGACTAAGGTCTATAGCTGCCTCAATTTCCTTTTGTCTACAGACTGTCTATAGACTCTCTATAGACTAAGGTCTATAGCTGCCTCAATTTCCTTTTGTCTATAGACTGTCTATAGACACTTTATAGACTAAAGTCTATAGCTGGCTCAAATTTCATTTTGTCTATAGACTGTCTATAGACACTTCATAGACTAAAGTCTATACCTGGCTCAATTTCCTTTTGTCTATAGACGGTCTATAGACTCTCTATAGCCTAAGGTCTATAGCCGCCTCAATTTCCTTTTGTCTATAGACTGTCTATAGACTAAAGTCTATAATTGCTTCAATTTCCTTTCGTCTATAGATGATCTATAGACTCGCTATAGACTAAGGTCTATAGCTGCCTCAATTTCCGTTTGTCTATAGACTGTCTATAGACTAAAGTCTATAACTGCTTCAGTTTCCTTTCGTCTATAGACGGTCTATAGACTCGCAATAGACTAAGGTCTATAGCTGCCTCAATTTTCTTTTGTCTATAGACCCACTATAGACTAAAGTCTATAACTGCTTCAATTTCCTTTCGTCTATAGACGGTCTATAGACGGTCTATAGACTCTCTATAGACCAAGGTCTATAGCTGCCTCAATTTCTTCTCGTCTATAGACGGTCTATAGACTCTCTATAGACCACGGTCTTCAGCTGCTTCAATTTCCTTTCGTCTATAGACGGTCTATAGACTGTCTATAGTCTACGGTCTATAGCTGCTTCAATTTCATTTCGTCTATAGACGGTCTATAGACTGTCTATAGACTACGGCCTATAGCTGATTCAATTTCCTTTTGTCTATAGACGGTCTATAGACTCTCTATAGACTACAGTCTACAACTACCTCAATTTCCTTTCGTCTATAGACTGTACACTATAGATAGTCTACTGCCTATAGACCAGTCTATAACAATCGTAATTTTATCTAACAATGTTCGATACACTGACTTTCGACTAAGTCCAGAACAATGTCAATTTCTTTTTGCACTGCATGTTGAGGGGACCTGCATCTGGTGACCGCAACTATGTCGGGAGTCCCCCACCTCCTTCGCTATTACGGAAATTAAAAAGTATTGCGTAAGGCCATTACAACACCCTCCTGTATATTGTTTTCAGGAGCCTTCACAAGCTCCTTTTCGTTATACCGTGTCGTATATTGTCAATAGAATTAGATATTTAATGCTAACAAGTAAGCCGAGGAAAGGCAGCCGTTCTTGAAGTAAGGGCGCCCGCAAACTGTACTACATCGAACGAATACGCTGTCCCTTAAAGGAATCGCTCTACACAATTCCATTCCATCTTTCGATCGTTACTGTCCAACGCGCTGAAATCAGAAACATTTCATCAACGGTTCTACATTTCTCTTTAAAACGTCCTGAAAATAAAGGGGGAAATACGGGTGTGAGAATTCAAGGAAGCGCCCATCCCTTAGAAACATCTTAGATTAATCTCAAAGAGCCTGGTCCTCTGTGCGATTAACATCTGCCATTTCTACCTTTGCAGTTTGCATTCTCGTTAATAAGTGCGGCGACATAACAATCACAAAGCCAGTATTTTTTCATTCCTACCCTTACACCTGTTGCTTCGGAGCCGATGACACGCTGATGTGGCGCATATCAGTTTTCTAAACACAAACACATGCAAAAAAGACGTTATGCTATGCAACCTTATAATTATTATTTGAGAATTGTACCACATACTATTCTGTGGGAGATGCGGCGCGTATACCTACAAGAAGTTAGATTTCGGTTCTGTTTTCACGAAAACAATAAGATTTTTAGAGGGTAAGCGAAGAATTTAAGCTTACAAACCAATTGCCTTCTGTGGTCTTGGATATCAGATCAAGCTGCACACGGCAAGAGTGCGAGCGATAAAGATACGACCGTGAAATGGGTTTCTGCTTCACGTTTTACCCATTTTACTGCGAGACGGCGGAAAATCATTCGAGCTGCAAACAACCCTGTGCGTGGCTGCATCCATGGCGTTGGCGTGTTTTTCGCGGATTACGTTTTCTTCAAAATACAGCTTCATCGTCCGCTCACGGTAAGTCTACACGTTTATATTTTATTCATTTGGTCTCCTAAACCACTCTAAGCAGAGCTGTGTGTGCAGAACAGATTATGTGCGCAGTTACAAACGTCCTATTTTCGTTTCTAAGGCGGAAGCCATCGGGTTCTCGACTAATGCCGCTTATCTCTGTCCCGCTGTCTTTGCTAACGCGCGGAAAGGCAGTCTATGCGATGCCCTTGATGATAATCCGCTCCTCGCGAGCTGTCTACTAGATTTTTCGTGTTTCAAGGTAGATGCGCGGCCAGAAATGTCGTTTAGCCTGTGAATGACGGCCGAAATGGAACTGTGTGTTAATTAGCGCCGTGTGAGCTCAATTTACTTTGCACCTCCGAAACGTACTTACATACAGTCTCGTTCAGTGGTGGATTACATTTATTTTCTTATCTTTGTGTTATCGCCTGTCTGGACCATGGAGTGCTGTTCTTTTTGAGGTGTGCATTGCTTGCTACGTATGGACGCTCGCTCGGTGCGCGTCGTGGACGCCGACGTTTCAGCAAAAGGTGTCTTGTAACGCTATAGACTGGATCGCGAGACGTTTGTCAAAGTTGTACTCAAGCGGCGCTGGAGCAATGCTTGTAGTGTGATGGGTGAATAACATTCGTTGCCGGTGCGAATGGCCGGCGTGCTCAAACACCGCGAAGAACCCACGAGCTCCATCCCATCTCCCCTTCGTTGCACACATGGATTCGTCCGTGTCTGTCATCAGAGCCGTTGGCCGCCGCCGCTGGCTTGCGGGCACTTCATTTTGAAAGCTGGGTAAAGGTCGGCTCGACAAGAGGTGGCTTACATTTCGTTCCTAGTGGTTCGTTTATGAATCCCGCTCACGCGCGCACAGATTTCTAGAATACCATTTGCGCGAGAGGCAAAGTATATGTTTCTGATTTCAGACTGCTACGTTACGAAAGCGCCGATGTGACTCGCCGCTTATTTGCGCCTAAAATTAAATTAAGCTCTCGTGTTATTATAGCTGCGCCTGTTGAAGGCGTTAATTGTTTCATTGAAATACTTCCTACTTTGAGCACGTTCAATGCTTTCGCTGATTTTTCTAGCAGCTTTGGGTTAGGCTGCCTCCATGCAAGAAACACACCTCTTTACTGCGCTGTTGGAGCTGCACTTGAAGGAAAAACTAAGTGAATTTAAGACGGTATTATTGTGACAGTAATTTGCTGTCTCAACCTCGCGACTGCTTTTGAAACGGCGCAGCTGCAGCCTCTGTGTGCTGTATTAGTTTTCTGAATAATGAGCGCGGCATGGAAGCGCTGCAACCCGCTTGTTTCTAAGAGCGCGCGCAGATGTATGAGTATGCTGTTCCGTCTTTGTGCTTCAAGTTCGCAAATCTGTGGTGAACTGGTTGCTTCTGCATGCTGGTTTTGTATAGCTTGTGCCCGTTTGAGTGTCGGCTTACGTACACTCGGCCAAATCTTTAACTGGCTTATGTGTTGCATCGCTAAATGCACCTTGTAAAAAGGTGCCTTTTGGCTACACTGCTGGCATATTCATGTTGTAATTTGACGCGTGAGATGGCATTTCATAGTTTCTTTTTGTTAATATAATGTTTGAGTGGAGTACTTGCATGTTTAGATCAAAGTTATCAGAAATATTCATCGTCTGCCGCTACGAAGAGCCGAAACAAGCGGAATACGCAGCAATGGTTCTGGTGGCGCATTTGCACTAATCTAGGTTTGTCCGCCATCAAAGGAGTGGTACTTTACCCAGAGGATGAGGCCATATGAACCAGATCCATTGCTGCGTATGCCGCTTGTTTAAGCTGTTCGTAGTGGCAGACGAATGTTTCTGATAACGTTGATCTAAACACGCGAGTACTGCACTCAAACATTATATGAACAAAAAAGAACCACGAAATGACATTTCACTCGCTAAATTACAGCATGAATATGCCAGCAGTGTAGCCGAAAGGCACCTTTTTTACAAGGTGCATTTAGCGATGCAACACCCGAGCCAGTTAAAAATTTGGCCGGGTGTACCAGGCGTAATTCACGCTGGGTATTCTGAAGCGCTTCTTCTATAGCGGTTATAACAATAAATGCTGCAATATTCTCCTTTTTGGATCCCTGTGTAAGGTGCACTGAATCTGTATTTTATATAGGTGGTATTCTTAACAGCTCCTTGCGAGTCAGTGCAGATATGTGGCACAATTGTTCGAAGTCTTCTGTTACAAATAGTGTAAAAGGATTGCCATAAAGAGATCAGTATTGGCTGTAACAGTATTGCCATACAGAAATCAGTATCAGTACTGGATTCAGAGTATAGAGTGCTCCAGGGATTAGGGGTCTTTGTTACAATGTTTTATGACGACACTTATAATCTGTCGTGTATTTACTGAAATGATTGAGCCGGCGTGATAGCTCAGTGGCTATTATGTTCGTATGGCGACCTGAAAGATGCAGTTTCGATTCCGGCCTAGGCGGTCGCATTTTAATAGAGGCAAAATGCTATAGGCCTGTGTACTCTGCACAGGTGACCGAAATTATTCCCCAGCCTTTCACTTCAGCGGCTCGTAGCCTGTGTCGCCTGGGTCTTTGAACCCCATAAAACCAAACCAAAAGATCAAGATTGCCTTTCTAGAATGGCATAGCCAGGATATGCCTTGCATTGTAAAGCACGTGTACAGATGGAATGGGAATTTTTTTTTCAGTTCCTCTTATATTATCTTTTTCCTTTGTGCTGTACAGGTGAACATGCTCGGATGATTTACTGCAGACAACAGGCCACAAGAATGCTTCTGAGGAAACTAGCCGGACTGTTACTTTCAACTTTTATGTTACTGTGGTGCATTCTTATGGTGCATGTATTGCATATTCCCAGCCTGGATAGTTTGGAAATAAAGTAAATTTGTAAGTATATTGATTGTTTCATGTGTGAACTCTGGTGACTTTTTTCAATGATTGTAGACAGTCTATAGGCAGTCTATAGATAATGGTCTACTAATAGTTTAGTAGACAGAGGTCTATAGACTGTCTATAGACAAAGGTCTATAGCACTGCCAGCCCACACACCTATGGAATGTCTATAGACAGCCTATAGACATGTCTACTGGACCAGTAGACTTTTGTCTGTAGACTGTCTATAGACAGTAATCTACAGGAAGTCTATGGCCATAAGTCTATAGGTCGTCTATAGTACGTCTATAGACAAGTGTCTATAGACAGCTCTATGTATGACCATAAGTCTATAGATCGTCTATAGACTGTCTATAGACCTGTGTCTATAGACTTCCTATAGACCTATAGACTTTCAGTAGACATTTGTCTATAGACTGTCTATAGACAAAAGTCTACTAAAAGTGTATGGCCATAAATCTATAGACTGTCTATAGACCAGTCTAAAGGATTTGTCTATAGACAGTCTATAGACTTCATAGAATAAAGTCTATAGACAGTCTATGGACTGTCTATAGAAATTTTTATAAGGGTTGCAAGCTGTATGCTGTATTGCTGTGACATTACATCCGTCCAATAAACTTCGTTTCAACGTTAGGGTGGAAAAATTATTTTAACGTTCAAGCTTTAAGTACCTGACGCTTTCTTGCACCAATTGAAGATGTGTGGTCAGGCCACGCTCTAATGAAAGCCGAAATGCAGAGTGTCACTGCAGACAATGAATGTAAAGTCAGAAGGACGGCTAGTGCCGACATAAGCAGACCTTATAGGGCATTTCAGCACCGTACACAAAATGTCGAGCGCTAAACTCAGGTTGTCCTAAAGTCATTAGTGACCTGACGGTTTTGAGAATGGAGTGAAAAAATAGTAATGAGAAAAAGGATCCAAAGGGAGTGCTTCAAGTGCAACGCAATGGAGCATTGGTTTCTGATACGTTGCAATAGTGTAAGTGGGTAGCCCACTCTAGAGTACAACTGTTCGCAGGAGAAAAAATGCAGCATACACTTAAGCTTCACCTCAAGCCTACAATGCGTTAGAGTAATGGCTTACTGCCAATATAAGCTGGACTGGTCATTCTCTGTTTTACATTTATAGACTCCAGCAGTCCTCGTACCAATCCTGGAGCACTGGAGCAGCAATTAAGCGATGCGCCACTGCCCTGCGATGGCAAGTGCTGCCATCTGCGGGGTTTGCGACACCTATGCTGCTCTTTCCTAGTAACCTCTCGTGACTCTGCTTGAACAAATCACTCCATATTGCCGCGAATGTTTGTAGTGTTTGTTTGTTCCTTCTTCAATTAAAGCTGCCGACGCGCCGCTTTATCGCTTTGTTTGTGACCCAAGACGCGCCTAGATTTATCTCGATTGATCGCATCCAAGCGGAGCCGTCTCTACGTTGTTCCAGAGTGTTCTAGTGACTTTCAAGGCTTTATCTCGAAAGTTCGCTATTTTTATAAAATGAGCACTGCCGATAGCGCCGAGCATTCTGTTCGACGACCGCCGAGCACGCTTGTCGCTACGCCGCAGCCGAGTGATTCACTTCTTTGAGGGCGCAAGTGAGCCCAAATAAAGAGTTTTGTTTCGAAGACACTCACTCTGTTTTCCTGTTCACCGGACTGCAGTCACCACTACGTGACAATATTACCATCATTAGCACCGCAGGCATTCGCTAGAATCTGTCCTATCTGACGGGCTGCGCTACCTGGACCTAGGTAGGGGGCAATGATTCTAATATCGCCTCCAGTTTAACTCTGCCATGATTAACAGAAAGCACGAAAATGGGACAACGGCAGAGCAAAACAGCAGAACAAGCGTCCTGTCTTTTACCCTTTTGCCCGCTTTACGTTTCACGGGTTACCACCTAAGCCAGATCCATGACCTACTGATTGCTGTCAGCCTGGTCTTATTACAGAAGCGTACTGACCAAGGTGTTTCACAAAAATTTTCTCACCGTGAGTTGTACTGAAGCTCACATATGAAATCGGTAACATCCTGTAGTCAACAAAGGTGTCATAGAGAGTTAGTGAGCGGATAAGGATTATGAGTCAAACATCATGCTGCTGTGCATGCAAACAGTTTGTTGGATGCTGAAGAGAGCATGAAGATCCTTCTAGAACTTCGCTCAACAGGCTGTTTCTTCCATGTAACGCGGGTCACCGTCTTTCCTCGCCGGAATTACTTGAGGTGCACTATGTACGAGATGTCCCAGCTAAATGTAACCAAACTTTTAGAAAAGACGAAGTCTCATAGCCCCAGTAAAATCAGCTGAGGGCTGTTCTGAATCGCGTGGCCTAGTCTGCAGCATTTTTTCGTTCTTCAAAGCTAATACTAGTTAAGAATAATTAGCTAATTTTTAATTATTAACTTCAGGAACTAGTTCTGAAAAGAACAGTTCTAGATCGTCCCTAAAAACTGCTCGCGGCGCTGTTGTAAATCGCATCATCAAGGCACGAAGGTGGCATTATTTATTCGCCTTAAAAACGCTATCATATGACCAGCCACTGTCTCCCATCTTTGCCCCAATGTGCCAGCAATGGCTCATCTGGGAGCACAATTAATAAAAAACTATATATTTTTTTTAACACGCATCTTTGGACCTTGAACTGGCACCGTTGCCAGTGCTCGACAACTTTTCCATCAACACTGTGTTTCTCAAGTCCATAATTAAACGGTTAACTACTTAGGCTTACCTAGTAATTATCCTGGAAGAACAGAAAAATACTGCAGACTAAGTCACTCGGCTCTAAACAACCCTCAGTTGGTTTCACGCGGCTAGAAAATTCCGTGTTTTTTTTTTTTTAAATCTTGGTAACAATTAGCTGGGACACCTCGTATAGGCCAGTTTGTAAGGATTCCTAGGGTAATTCGTATGCTAACAAGAAATGTAAGAAAAAGGCAACCACAGGCTCATGCAACTTACATTCTTTCAACTTGTGGTTCATGCTGTAGAGCAAAGTAGCATGTCAATCAACAAAGTAAATGTGATACCTCTGTGGGGAAGCTTAGTGTTTACATAGCGGTGTCTCTCTGAAACACGCGTAGGGGGCACGCTTCAGTGTGTGTGCGAGATGTGGACCGCGTGTGCTACGCGTAGAATGCACGTAAGACCAGTGCCCGCGAGTGCATGTGTAGACATCTCTATTATGCAGGTGATCGCTTGCAATTCCTTGTATCATCACCGTCCGTTCGCACTCTACATTTCCCTTTCCTTCCCTTTCCATTTCTCCCATGTGGAGTTGCAGACCATGGTCGCTTTACTGCAGACCGACCACTCTGCCTTTTCTCTGATCAAAACTTACTCTCTCTTTCCCTACTTCAGAGCGCAAAGTAACGATAATTAACATCATTGTATAAACGATGTTTTTGCTCATTTAGCTGAAACCGGCCGCCTATTCACTTAATACCAGTCGAGATTACCAAAATCTTGGGTTTTATAAAATGTCCATTAGCAATCGTCATTTTTATTTGCACCGAACATTTTTTATGGAACTTACTAACAGTTAAACCCGTTTCTTGCCTAGACCACCTTTTCTAGACCAAAACATTGGTCTATGCGCTGTATTGTATGAATGTTACCCTGCTGGTCTTGCCTCATCAGGCGACGACGGACACTAAATATTTACGTCCACAATGTTTCACATGAAGGCACGAGCTCCAGGCGCCCTGGGAAAACTATGACAGCAATGATTTCATTTTCCCATCAGGTAAACATCTCCCTATCTTCACGTCCTACATGCTAGTCAGTGCATCCAGAGTTAACAAGCACTGGGGTTTCCTTTCTATCTGTAGCTCGTCCGTGGTTGCACAGAACAACAACAACGTTTATGAAAGCCACAACGTGGGGCCATTTCTAAAACAGTGTTATTTATTTTTTATTTATGCAAGCAGCTTGCTTAGTGTTGGTTGTTGAATGAGACGGTTCATCCACTCCTCCGTTATATTCTCGCCAAAAAGAGTCGAGAAGCTAAATAGAGAGTGAATTTTCCCAGCAATGGCAGGAACTCCCTGAATCCTAAATGTGATACAGAAATTCAGCGCCGAGGCTGCAAATTCAGTTGGAAATATTTTTCGTGCCTCCACGCCCTACAGATCTCGCCCTTCAGGAATTCACAATAATGCATTTAAGAGGACTCCCTCTCGCATTAAATATCGAGTTAAAATAGAGATTTGTCGGCTGTGAGATAACGAACGTTCTTTAAATAATATCTTACCATCTTTCCTTTAAAAATATTTGAAAATTCACGCCTGCGGACTTGGAGGTATAGGTTTCTTCGAGCAGTGAGTTGTGCTCTCATTCACAACGCCATGTGGAACACCAAAGTGCATAAAGCCTTCCAGAAATGTCATCTGAAACACTAAAGCTGGAGATAATATTTCAGAACTCCCAAAAAAGAAAGGCGCAAATCAGTGCATTTCTGTGCGGTCACAGCTAGGTCGCAAACAAGTCAAAGACGACGATATGATATCTCCTTTACAAGCAACGTGTTTCTCGAGCTTTTCTTAAATGTGGCAGTCATTTATGCCGCTTTGGTGGTTCCGATGTTGGCAGAAGAGACCACGAACTGCCGCTTAAATCTGTTCCATTCACGCGCCAGTAAACAGCCTTAACGTCCGCCATGTACACTGAACCACCTACCAACTGCCTGTGAATGTCAACTTTCAAATATTTCATTGGTGGTATTAGATCATCATCTTCGTCCGCGACGCCCACGACGACCTCCCAGTAAGCACCAATGTTCATTCATAAATCAAAAGCTTCGGGTGCATTGCTGCTAAGACAGCCCAGGGGACCAGTCTAAATCAGCCCTGTTTGCGTCAAGCGTAGCCCATAATCTTTCTCTTCACCACACGTACTAGGGCCCCCTCAGTCTGCTACAACTTGAAGTAAAAGTCTTACTTTTAAAGTTTACTTTTAGTTTACTTTACTTTTTTACTTTTTTACGTTTACTTTTTTTTTTAAGTTTTACTTTTAGCGCCCCTGAAAGCCTGGAGGGAGCTTACGAAGTGAATCCGGTGTACGTGGACAATTCGTGATGTCGTGTGTGGCAACGCTGTGGACGATGAATTAGCAAAGTTTCTTAGATTTAAAACCCTTTATTATGTGGACTTGCGGCCACAAATAACAGAGCCGCTCGGCGGCGGCAGTATCGACAAGCGCCCTCGGCGGCCGTAGAACAGACTTCTCACCGCTTTCGGCTGTGCTCATTTCAAAACTTTGGAAGCAGCCTTCGAAAAAACGGCACGAAACAAAAATTACAATGGCCTGGGCCAGTATGGACGCAGCTACATGTCGCTGCGATCATTCATAATAAATCTGGTCCATTCTGATATCAAAAACAAAATTTTAAACTCGAGTGCCAGCAGCATTGAGCATGAACAAACCGTACAAAGTTTCGCTACATCACTCCCCTCTCAAAGAAGAACCGACCCGATGTTTTAACATAAAAAGAAACGTGCCAAAAAATAAAACCTGGACAATACAAAATAAACACCGGGAAAGGGAACAGAAAGTGTCCTTTAGCGTGCGTGATACGGCTTTAGATGCACCACATGGACAACTTCTCTTCGCCCGCGGCGTCTCTGGCATGCTGTCATTCCAGCGGGGACGACCACGTACGGGTCGAAATGGCGGCTAAATCCGCAGCGGTGAATAGGCGTCCAAACCCAGACTCAGTCTACTGCCTTGTATTCCGCGTCGCGTCTCCGTAAGTTGCATAATCTGGCGTCTGTAAGGGGCTGGATTTTGATCCGTAATGGGACAAGTCGCGCTTCTTCAGCAAGCTGAAGGTATGTGGCGACGTGGAGGCTGTGTTCTGCGGTGACGTTTGGGAGCGAGGCGCCATGAATTGGCGTTAGATCGCTGCCGTAAATGAGCCTAAATGTCGTCATCTGGGTGGCCTCCTCTACTGCTGTGTTGTAGCGAACACAACGTGGGGAAGGATGGAGTTCCAGGTCGTGTGTTCGGTGTACACATACATGGCAAACATATCGGCGATCGCCTTCTTTTTTTAGACGTTCCGTTGGACTTTTACTTTGTAGACCATACGCAGTCGTCTTTCGGCAGCTTCCTTCGAAGTACGGCAGGACGGCTTGTTGAGCACCTCAGTAAACGCGGTGCTGCGGACAGCTATGCGGAGCGGTTGTATTGGCAGGTGCGAGGGTGCATGGTATTTTCGATAGTTCTTGCTTCCCTGAGTCCAGGAAAAAGTTGTTCTTTGACAGCCCCGCTTCAAGAGGAAAACTTTGTGATTCGGGGGTGGCCACGAGAGAAAGAGCGTGTCATTTCTCCTACTTACGCCATCTGTGTTTCATTTGAGCGCTAGATGCGAGCATGGAGCAGCAACTGAGACCTTTGCTTTCGCAGGATGCATCAGAACGTCTTCAGGGATTGGTTTCTAAATGTGTTTCGAATCTTTTAGAATTATCGTGGTTCTCGTTCACACGTACGAGCAGGTCCATCGAATGCATAAAAGTTTCAGCAGAGCTTCGAAGCGTTGTCCCAATTGTTGAAGGCCGCTACTCACCCGTACTGATTCAACCAGTCTTCGACATCTTTGCCCGAGCTACTGTTCAAAATGAGCGGCATTCGGGGCTTTTGAATAAAAACCGGAGCCGAGCTGTAGGAGGGGTCATAGTCGATGTCGAGGTTGCCTTCCAGGGTAGATTGGGGCCCACTAGTACCCCATGTTCAGGTGGCGGCAGCCCATGAAATCAGCGGCTGGCTCGATGCACTCGCGACAGGTTCTCCGAGGTCAAACGAAAAGGTTTGGTGTCGCGGATTGAACAGGGTGTCCAGAATATTACTTAGCCACCCAGCATCTCCACCATGTGCCGTGTGATGTTGACTACACCGTGGACAATTCCCGAGCAGAGTGGCGTAGAATTTAAACTCTTTGTTTGGGCGCACTTGCGTGCACGACGAACTGAACAGCTAAGCGGCGGAGTAGCAACAAGGGTGCTGAGCTGTCGTCGAACAGAACCCTTCTGCTCTCGGCTACACTCAATTTAAACCTGGCAAAGAACCTTCTAGAAAATGCACCAAAAGCGACTGCAACGATCTGGAACAATGTGGCAGGAATTGGCGCGGTTGAGATCATTCAAGATAAATCTGGTCGCATCTCGCGTCACTTGCAAAATAGTAAAGCTGAGTTCCGTCGGCTTTGAGCGTGAAAAAAAACAAACGGTACAAAGCTTCGCGGCATTATAGTTTACCCTCCGTGTCATCTCATCGCCATGACAATTCGCCGACATTCCCAAATTGATGTCCCGCACATAGCATGCGCCGTTCACTTCCGCTGGCCAGAAAGATCTTCCCGTCTACATGCGGAGGGTAGTGCTGCCATGCAGAGATCGAGGGACGGACAGTACGAGTTCGTTTTCTTCTAGTTTAGCTTAAGCTTAAGCGCCCGTGTTGTCGTCTTTCTTGTGTTGTGTCGTTGCGCTAAAAATCCTTTATTATGTCTGAAAACCAACTAGCTCAGCAGTTAACCCTCTTAAAATAGCTTAAGCGACTACGCACTAAAAAACTGGCAACATCATCATCACAATCATCATCAGACTTGCTACACCCCCTCAGGGCAAAGGTCTCTCCCATATCTCTCAAATTAACCATGTCCTATGCAAGGTGCGGCGACCCCATCCCTGCATTCATACTTTTTAATCTCATCCGGTGACCTCACATTCTTCCGCCCCCTGCTACGCTAGTAATCTATTGCAATCTAGCCCGTCACTCTTAATTAACAGCGGTTATCTTGCCTTCGAATTACATGCCTTTCCCAACCCCATTTCTTCCTTCCGGTTTCGACTAGGATGTCATTAACCCGCTCTGCCCACTTCCCGCCCCTTAACATTACACCTAACATTCTCCTTTTCATAGCTCGCTGCACTGCCCTTAACTTATGCTGAACCCTTTTCGTTATCCTCCACGTTTCTGCCACTTGGGTGAGTAGAGGTAAGATACAGCTCTTATATACTTTTCTCTTCAGGGATATTGGTAAACTACCATTCGATCCCGGCCGCGGTGGTTGAATTTCTTTGGAGGAGAAAGCCTAGAGGCCCGTGTGCTGTGCAATGTCAGTGCACGTTACAGAACCCCTGGTGGTCGAAATTTCCGAAGCCCTCCACTACGGCGTCTCTCATAGCCTGAGTCGCTTTGGGACGTTAAACCCCATAAACCAAACCAAACCATTCATTATCAGAGGGAACCTGTCAAATGCGCTCCACCCCATTATTATTCTTCTAGTTATTTCGCTTTTGTAGCTCGTATCTCCGGTGGCACCTGGCTTTAATTAGTGGTTATAAGGAAACAAGAACTTACACGACGTTTACTGCAGTGTAGCACGCGATTAAATGACAGCTGTTCGGGTATCTTCATTTCGTGACATAATAAGTCAAGGAATATCAGAGCGACACTCATATTAGTAAAGCAACAGAGTGTACTTATTTTTATTTTTCCGCGCATATTCATTCTTCGATTTTTACTATACTCTCCAGACCGCGGCTCCAGGAACGCAGTGTCGCCGCCGCTCAGCCTCTTCTCGGGCGGCGCGTATCGCAGCAGCCGCCGCAGACTGAGTGCGTTATGTTTCTTCGATTTGATCCTACTCTCCTTTTTCCAACCAATGCAACCACCAGTCGGGTGGTTTCAAACGCATTCATAGTGCGGTAGCGCGTTCCTCCACTCTCTCTTTACCCTCCTCCTACGTGTTCAAACACTCTTTCCGCACGCCGTCAATGAATAGAATAAGCTGCCTCATAGTACTATTGTTGAATGCCAGTCCGAAGCAAAGTTCTGAGCACTGTTGTCGGAATTGTGATGTACACACATGTTCGCCTGCTGTTTTCCTGCTTTTCCTCTTCTTGTCCTTTCCCGACCAATTGACTGACGGGAATGCTCTGTTGACGCTCTTTTTCATTCTCTGCCATCCATTCTTTCCTATCCTGCACAAAAAGTTGGCACATGCTGTACGATTAACTGTTTATGTATGCATTCCCCCCTGCAATTATGCCTTCATGGCGCTGCAGAAATGTAAATAAATAAATAAATAACTACAACGGTAGCCACTCTCTAGTCCGGCATTCCGCCGCTTTCGGCATACCTTCTTTCCACCACGGCAACCGGTCTCTGGATAGTTCCTTTCGCAACGGGAGCCATCCTCTGGTTACGCATTCTTCCGCAGTCGCTGCATGCTCCTCGTTCGTACTCTTTCGTCCACAGTATACACCCCGCGGGCGGTTCCCATGGCAGTCATCCTCCACTTGCGTATTCCTTCTCTATCGCCATACCCTCCTTCGTCAATAATAACCATGCTCCTCGTTCTTACCCTCAGATTAGACCGAGTTAATGTTACTACTACTCCCACTGCGACTACGGTTGCTGCTACTACTACTGCTACCCTACGACCACTGCTGCTGCTATTATAATTAATACTACGACTACCGCGACGACGACACGAAACCCAAGGAACGGGTCTCCAACAGCTCTCCAGCAGCTGCCGATGTAAGAAGTATAAGGCAGGGTACCAGGGTGGTTATACAGCAGAATGGAAATTTGGGCGAGTTGGAAGCTGTTCATAATGACAAAAAAAAAACGGACGGTTACGTAGGCACGCGACTTCAGTGCCATCTTCTGCAGGTGGTCCTTGGAGTCGTTAGCCCAGAATAGAAGAGCGGAACCACTTAATAAAGTTTGTCTAATTGGGACACATAAAAGAGCTAAGTACGCGACGTCACGGGCAATTCGACCAAGAAATTTAGTGCAGAATGTAATTAGCAGAAACCACGCTTCGTTCATTCCTTACCCTCAGGCACCAGCTCGCTAAATGAATTCTTGAGCTTACAGATCCTAAAACATCAGAACAAAAAAAAAGCAGGAAAACAGGGCTGAGATTTCTGAAGCCAGGACAACGTATTCATAATTACGGTCGTTCTTCAACTGATGAGAGGGGTCTAATTGGTCAAAGAGAATTAAACAAAAAAACTACCTGCATGGCATAGTAATCACAGAAGTGACTGATTCGTGCTTTTAGGCAAAATAGACGCATTACCGAACAACCTGGAACCATGTAATCGGTTTTTGATGAGATGGCAACCGAAAAGAAAACATAGAAAGTAAAAAGTTTCAACATGTTTTCTGATTACAGTGGTGGGATCTTGGTCTCTGTGCTTTAATAAAGCCCTAATTGCGAACTGACCATCTAAAAAATAAATAATTATCATCTCCTGCGCTAGCACTCGCTTCTAGTACGAGATCAGAATTTGTGTGGGCCAGCGTTAGAGAATTCTTCATGAACAAGCTGTTTAAAAAGGTACAAGCGCTTACTTCATTTAGATCTCCACTGTTGCTGCATGTTTTTCGACTTCCACAAATTCAAAGAAACTGTAATAATAGAACCCACAGGTTAGTTTTCCTTCACGTTTTCATGTGTTTTTTTTTTCTGCATATCAATACTCTGAGCGATTCTAGCGCGTCAGACTTCAGACGTTCAATAAAGTAGGTTGCCTTCTGGAGAACGCTTGTGTGGAACGCTAGGCACGGTAATTTACAGTCTGCTTATCCACTGTGTTTCTCTGTAGCGCCAGAGTGAACAACAAAAATCTACTTTATTAGGACTTCAATCGTAAAGAGAATAACTGCTTACGCACTGAAAACTAATGCGCGGAAGATCGACGGCGTGTTATTTCTAGCCTCAAAATGAAGTACATCTGCTCGGTTCCTGCGATCACTGATCGAATGCAGGCTCGTTAACTTAATGACGTTGCCCTTCGCGTCATTAGCGGGCACTCAGATAAAACTGCAAAGCATGCAATGCAATTTTTAAAGGTGCACTGGCCGTTATCCGCTACAGAGGAACGTTACTTCCGCGAGTTTCGGCTAGTTGCTGCTTAAGTTTTCGACGCATGGTATCGCTGATCGTGTTATAACGAACTCCTCTATCCGTAATCACTTTATTCCTTTCTTCTCATTTCCAACTTATAAAGTTACGTCACCAGGGTTGGTTTAAAGTAAAATATAGCAATTTTTAATGTCAGAAGTGACGTCATCTCGAAGCCCAAACTTAACGAAATAATAGGGCTTATTGCGAAGACGCCTTTCGTCGAACTTATAAGGTAGGCAATTAGCGCTTCTCGCATCTTCTTGGTGGAGTCGTGAGTCGTGCTTCTCTATCTCTCCCCCCCCCCCCCCCCCCACCTTCCTTTCTAGAAATCAAAGAATTTTTTTTTTTACCTTACCTAACAAAGCAATGGCTTCTGAGGCGCTGAGACCACGCTCAAATTTAGTTACCCTGTTTTTATCAGAAAAATTTCGACTCAAATACTCGCTTGTTTTACACTTCGCCGTTCATATCAAAACTAAATATGGTTTTTGGACATTTCGCTCCTTGTAAAAGTAACCAGTATCAAACAATAAGTATAAAACAGAGATACTTATTTTGATTTTCCTGCCTTTTGTACACAGAATGAATGGTTTTGTAAAACACTGCTTGGCCGTGCATATCTTGGGCACCACCAACCAACAGAATTTATTTTGTCTGTGCATAAGGTAAGGTAACCTAGCGTTTCTTTTTTTTTTCTTCAAACACCTTTTCATTCTTTCTGACAGTCCTCTGAATCACCATCCCTTTCCCCCTGTACTGTGCGATGTCGGTACCCGCTGAAGAACCACAGGTGGTCGAAATTTCCGGAGCCCTCCACTACGGGCGTCTCTCATACCTGAGTCACTCTGGGTCGTTAAACACCCTAAACCAACCGAAACCAACCAGCCGTCAACATTTGTATTGGGAACGGAGCGCGCGTATGACTAGGCCACGACAGCACACACCCTGAAGGAGAAAATAAAAGCCTTATATAGGTTGTCTGTCGGAGTCCTGGTGTTTACATGTGTGTTTATTTTTGTTTCCTTTATTTTTATTATGTGTGTTATGTTATGTCGGTAAACTATCCCCCTTTAAGTTGCGCTTGAAATCACGCTTCGTTAGCGTTTTTTCATTAAACGTCTCCTCGCGGGGACTAACAGTTGCACACCTTTCCAAGGGGTGCAACAATTAGTACTGAAAGGTAGTCCTGAAAAGGACTATCGGTAGTGGCAGGTCAGTAAGTTCACAAAAAGACCAACCTTTAGTCCCCTGTTAGTCTCTTTTTTCTTAGAGTGCAGGAGGCAGGTGGGGCATTCAGTAGCATCACCTTACAGCGTCACCACAGCCTGCCCATTGGATAGTGAGCAAACTGTCCAGCTTGGCAGGTGGCAATTGAATTAATGACTGGTCTCTTAAGAAGAGCAAACTGGGCCGCACGAGACCACCGCTAGGACCACTTTTGAAATTGAAATTGAAATTTATTCCACAACAAAAAGATGCTGTGAGGAGGACAGGAGAAAAGCTGTGTGAACAGCTTCAACAGCCCTGACCTGCCAACACGCGGGGTAGGACAGAAGCGTGCGGCAAGAGAACACAGTCGGATATGACAACATCGTTGAAAAAGTAAGTATAAAACAAGCTAGAAGAACAAGAAAATCATATCACAACATTATACAAACAATGAACGCAGTTCTTTTGCTGATATATCTGATATGTCAATGTTAGCATCCTTTATCATGGGATTCAGAAGTGTAGGCAATTTAAATTTTATCATTTGATTTCCATAATTGGTTCCACATTTTGGAACATACCACACCTCAGGATAGCGCACATTATTGTATCGAAGTCATGACACGTCGAATGCCAGGGGGCAAAAGGGGCCCAGCTTTATTGAGCAGCGCGTATTTATACCCAGAGTAGGGCGAGGGGGCAAGCGCAGCGCTTCGGTTCATAGCGCTTATCAGTTGCCCGTTTCAGCCGGCCTGGCGCACGCTGCCCGTCGCACATACGATACATCTTTCTTCTTCTATAACAAAGAACAACTAAGGGAAGTTTGTAAGCACAGGATCAGCTCACTGCACAAGGAATAGCTCAAGACACTTGTTCAAAGTTCCCGCCGTATGCCAAACGACGCGGGGGTACCCGTTGTCTCTGCGATCGTCTTAACACCGGAGCGCTTGACACTGCATCACCATCCGACGTCACTGGTTGCTGCGGCGGTTGCTGTTGGTGGTGGTGGTGGTGGTGGTGGTGGTGGTGGTGGTGGTGGTGGTGCGGCTGCTGCAGCTGCTGCCGCTGCTGCGATGCGCTGTTTGTTAAGGTGTCCTCGCTGTCGTCCCCTTTGAGGCGAAGTGCATCCGGTGGCCGTAGGAAATCCATCCCGCCGCTTGTTTCCTTAGTCTGTGCAGATTTTCCACGAAGTGGGCGTCAACGTCGGCCACTTCTGACACCATGTATCGAAGTCATGACACGTCGAATGCCAGGGGGCAAAAGGGGCCCAGCTTTATTGAGCAGCGCGTATTTATACCCAGAGTAGGGCGAGGGGGCAAGCGCAGCGCTTCGGTTCATAGCGCTTATCAGTTGCCCGTTTCAGCCGGCCTGGCGCACGCTGCCCGTCGCACATACGATACAATTATAAGCAGAAATGTTTTTCTCTAGCCTTACTAGGCTAGTGATGGCATCATTATTTTTTATTAAACTTAGTATATATAAGCGGCACAGTCTGTGATCGTTCATCGATGAAACTTGTATAATGTGGTACTTCTTAAATAGGCCTGCTGTGTGGAAGCGATATGGAACCTTACAGGCGAGGCGTAAAGCCCTTCTTTACAAGACAGTAAGTTTGCTAATGTTTCCAGCTGGTGTTGTTGCCCATACAGAAAACGCGTAATTTAATAAAGAGGAAAATAAAGAGTTATATATGATAACAGGCATGTTAACAGGCATGTTAACAGGTATGGGGTTGCCATCGCAGGGCAGCGGCACATCGCTTAACCGCTGCACCAGGAGTGGGATGATGACTTCCAGGGATATACATGGTCTGTTCTGAAAGTAGTAGGACTCATTTTTTTAAACAAAATTTATTCAAGAGAATAGTACAAACGATTGCAATTGACCTACACGCTGCTGCCAATGAGTTTTGCAGTTTTTCGTACGCCTCCAGGAACGCCTGGACCGGAATGCTGTTTAGCTCCCTCGTCACGGCCTGTTGAACCACCTCTACCGATACGTGATGTTTCCCCTCGAGCGTCGATTTTATTCTCGGGCATAGAAGAAAGTCTGGCGGGGCCAAGTCGAGACTGTAGGGGGGTTGAGGCAGCGTTGCCGCCTTGTCCTGGGCAAAAAATCGGGGTCCTCATTCACATGATGAAGATCCTACCGGTAGGCCTTTTACTCCTCTGACAACACTCCCGGCACCAACTTTGCGCGCGCTTTCCTCATGGATAAGTTTTCGGGTTTGAGGAATGCTCAAGTCATCAGCAATCATTCTGATACTCATTCTACGATCACTGTTAAGTAAATGCTTCACTCGCTACACATTTTCGTTGGTCTTGCTGGGCGAAGGGTGTCTGGAGCGGTCGTCTTCCTCCACTCTTTCCTTACCTTATCGGAAAAGCTTGTGCCACTCAAAAAACACCTGATCTACCCATGGAAGCGTCACCGTAGGCCTCCTTAATCATGTTGTGAGTCTCTTTGCCAGTTTTACCAAGATTTACTGAAAATTTGATCGCGTATCGCTTATCCAGTAAACGCTCGACGATTCTGCGTGACGAGACGTTTCGACAAGGGTTCACAGTACAAGCGACCTCCTCTCTTCAACGGCCGAGAGCCTACTGCCGATTTTCCCCAGCATTCCCAATATCCCCCTTCAACGATCATGCACGCGCAGACCACCTCTCGTCCGCCCGTTCGCCCAGGAAAGAACCAGTCCTGCTACTTTCAGAACAGACCCTGTATGAGTGTAAAGTATAGAATGACCTTCTACATACCCCCCCCCCCCCCCCCCCCCCACCATCAGCCTGACCACGCTTACTACAGGGCAAAGGCCCCTCCCACATCCCTACAGTTGCATTTCTACGCTTTTTTGTGCAGAGTCGGCACGTCCATTGATTGGCGATTTTTTGGCGGCACATAACATTTCCCGCACTTGGAATCGGCGCCGCTACCTGTTGGTCGATCCAGCGGTGATCACCCGCGATGGGTTTCAGTCGAGGGACGCAGCACCATGATGATGATGATGGTGATGATGATGTCCTCAGGCTTAATGGCACATACCCACGGTGGGGGATTGGCCAGGGTGCATAGCGGATACAAACGCACTCATCTACAAGGAATGGAGGATTTTGATAATTTTGGAACGCAGAGCTAGAATTTGTACAAAACAAAAAATACGGAGAAAAAAAGTTATGCCTGTGGCCGCTTCGTCTTCTTTGCAGCCCACAGCGGAGGTTCCGCGTGAGAGGGCTATTAGACACCTTTAGCATACCGTGTAACGTGTTACCGTTACCGTTACCGGAGTACCGGGTGCCCGCCCATCGCCGCTGAGCCCGCGCTGATTGGTCCCGATGCTCCCCGCGCTCGCGTAGCTGCCAAGTACGTGGCGCAATCTGGCGCCGTCAAGGCGATTTGCGCATGCGCATTGGCTGCGCGCTGGCTCACGGTACTCCGGTAACGGTAACGGTAACACGGTACACGGTATGCTAAAGGTGTCTATTAAAGCGTCCCTGAAAAGGGTGTTTGAGGGTGGCTATAATACGTATTTATTAGTTGGAGTATATGCCACCGAGTGTTATTGCCGTGTAGAAGCCCTCAAAAGCGAGCTTATCATTTACGACATAGTTCTAGAAATTCCCGGGTCTGCACCTCGGGGCGACCAGCGGTGCCGGGCTTTCACCCGAATCCGCGCGCAACGCGTCATACAGCGCTCGTTTCGTCAGTAGCGAAGGGCTGGGCAATTATTGGTTTGCCGTGCAAACTTTTTGTGACGTCACGCAGCTGCCATGGCCACGGCCGGAAGCTCCGCCCCCCGGGAAACTCCCGCGCGCGTCGGCAGCCGCCAAAGGGGCCGGATGGGGGGGGGGGGGGGGGGGGGGGGGGGGGGCGGGTGCCGGCGGGAGAGCGCCGACATTTCAGTGCGCAAACGTGGCGAGAGCACAGGACGACAAAATCGCGGAAATTCAAATGTTGACTTCAGATAACTCAGCTTTCGCAAAACGCTTTAAAAAATTATTGTTGGAGGATATTTGTGAAGCGGCGTGCTATTACACCCTAGGCATACCGCAACATTATTACAGCCCCTTTCAGACCCCCTTTAATGGTTTGTTTGCCAGTTAAGCGTCTCTGCTGGCATTGGTGTTGCAGTAAGACCACGTGACTATACCATGCGCGCCTCACGCATCTGTAGCCACTTCTTTTTCTTTGCCGCTTAGGAAGCGGAAGAAGAACAGCTTTGTTTTACCTACGGAGAAGTGGTTCATTTATACCACATGCTATGGGCTTGCCAAGACAATCCAGAATCAATGACCAAACGATTAAGGACTGGGAAACGGCTCTGGCCAGTTCGCAGCCGGAAAACCAGCTCTGACTAATAGACCGGGTAAGAGCGGCGGCAAAAGGTAATGTGCTCCTGGAATGGGGACCCGCCCAAATAACCTTAAGTTATTCTTCGTATTAAAAGTAATTCTCACACACTCATTGTGTCAGCGTAACTGAGGAATGCTCCGATCGTCCTTCGAGCAACTTGGGCCAAAGCAGGCCGGAACCGTGAGCTGTCAACAAAGCCGTCATCTTCACGACGTCGCGGCGCCGGCTTCAGTCGAGCAGCGACTGCAGTACCGGCGTACTCAGTTCGGTTGGGGAAGGAAGGTGCCCGTCGCTACCTCGCCTGTAAGCAACTTCGACTGGCGCCCTAAATAGAAAAACACTGCGTCAGCCGGACGGCGCCGGGCAAAACAAATGCCTCAATCTTCCCGTACTGAGGATGGTGGAGTCAGAGGTGCAAGCCGTCTATTCACACGAGGCACTGCGCACAGAAGGCAACGACCTCTTCCGAAGCTACGACTTTTCTAGCAATGGCGCTTCAAATTAATCCTGGTCAGCGCCCGGTTCCTGTGAGGCCCGCTTTATATGTTGAGGAGGTCCTGCCGCCGCCAGAAGTGCTGCTTAACTGCGGCATCATCGTCATCGCTATCGAAAAGAGCTTTCCTTGCCACCAGAACAGCGGCGAAATGGTCCCGGTTACGCCTTCTGCTCTGGCCGGCCACAGAAGACAGCACGGAAGTCCATGCAATTCGAAACTCTCCAAGTAGCTACATTCCCCAGCTAGGGACCTAGAGACATGAGACCGTATAGAACCACCCCGATGGCACGCTGCTATAGGCTTTTTGGAGCTGCTGTAAATACTTAATATATACTGTACAGTCCTCTTTTCTGCACCACCCGGCTCTCTCTGGTCCGTTCCCTGCCAACTCGTTCCTTATCGGACGCCGTCCACGCAACTTGCGGCAAGACAGGATTCATGCGGACAGGAGTGCATGTCGCGTGGGGCTTGCAGCTCATTCGTCATGGAAGACAAGAGGTTGGCGCCGTCGGATGAGCCACAGTTAGCAGCAGAGAACCGAGGTGCTCATGAGAGTGAGAATAAGCGTCGGTAACGGCAAAATCAAGCCCTCCTTGAGACAGAAGGCGAAAATAGCGATCTGTTTTACTCTGCGCAATCATACCGAAGATCGTTTGCAAATGAACACCGCATAAGTTCGATGCTATCACAAGGGCAAGACGCAAGCACCAGGACTGACTAGTCCTCTTCGTCGTGTCCGGACCGCCAACGGAGCCACCGCCGTCTAAACGTATGTTAACGAATGGACACCGTGCTCGCAGAGTCGAACAACTGCGGGACCTGTCTGAGGGGTTAGTGCGCTCGGCTACTGCACCGGAGATGCCGGGTTGAAACCCGGCCGCGGCGGCCTCGTTTCGATGGAGGCGAAACACAAAGGCGCACGTGTCCTCTGTGATGCCAGTGCACGTTAAAGATCCCCAGGAGGTCGACGCTCTCCACTACGGCGCTCTCCAGTCCAGCGCTTCTTTCTCTCTTTCTTCTTCAACTCCCACCTTCCTCCCTTCCATTATGGCGCGGTTCGAGTGTCCGCCCAGATATGAGACAACTACTGCGCCATTTCTTTTCCACACAAAAAAAAATAGAATTTCTGCGCGAACATTTCCGTGGCGACAGCTTTTCGCAGAATTGTTGCTGTTAAGTAGCAGCTTAGTCTATGTTGTAATTTTTGAAGAGGTATGTCACATCCAACCCGGCGATGGCAAGCTATTTATGCTCTTGGAAATGGGAAGTGGAAGGCAGGTCTGATGAAAAGGGTTAAACAGACGATCGACGCCCATTTCAAGAGATAGCCACCCAATTACGAGTATGGCGAACACTTACATTCTATGCTCCCAGTAATGCATTGCGAAACATTGCAAAGGGCATTTCAACTCTATACACTGATGCGAGATAAAAAAAAAAGTATGCGCATTTCAATAATCCTAGTGCGGCAGATACATTATGGGCGTCATTATACCTGCTAGAGTAGACACACGTAACAAAGAAGCACTCGAGGTTGAATATCCAATAAGTGAATGCGAAAATGTCGAGCTCTTTGGGCTGAAAAGTTCATAACATTGTTGCGCTTTTTGTTAGTCTTTTTCTGCTTAGAAACGTTTACAGGCGCGTCACTGGTGCACACTGTCAGTTGCCGGGATTTAGATCGTTTAGCCGTCATCTAAAAGTGCTCAAAGGCTTTTAAATTTCGCCCGGTGAGCAAACGAGGTCATGAAGTGCTTATTCGTGTCCGGGTCGTTTATTCATCACGTAGAACGTCGGTCCCCTTAAGGTCATAATTGTTTCATCCAACTCGTTCAATTATTAATTCACTGCTGAATATTTTCGTGTCAGAAACAGGAGTACTACGAGTTGTACCTTGAATTTGTTAAATTAAGAGCGAAATAATGAACTGGGCCACCGAGCACAGGGAAACTTTGGGGTCATAGCAAAGCATTCATACAGGTAGATGCTGCGGGCGTCATCTTGACAGACATACGCCGATTGGTCTCAAATATTCTGATCAAACCTCCGCCTGATTTAATCCACTCGTACACATGTATGAATAAAATCGCATAACCGGCAAAATTTCTGACTCGCAACACCCGTCTGCGAGCATGAGGCCGAACGTTACCGGAATGTAAACGGATTAAGCAGGACACTTTATTACATTGGCGCAGCCAACTAACCAAAAACTAAGACAATTAATATCGTGAAGTTTCTGAAGCGGCGGCCCATAACCAGTATGCTTGAGATAAAAATTCAGAAGTAAAACGTTTACGCGGACCATTTGGGATGTTATTCCGAATGGGTGATGGGGCTCGATAAACTAGAGCAAACAAGATATGACAACGCGAGGTAATTGAAAGCTACTGCATCAACAAAGCCGCAAGGACCTGCATCAGCTCCGTATCAGTCTACGTTCTTGATTAAGAAGTAAATATTTCGGAAAGGCACGTGTGTTGTGACCATGTACGGGTAAGGACAGCGACATGGCTAAAAGAATAGGGTATGTGGCAAAATAAATTTAGTTTGAAGTTGGCACTCAGTCTTGTGTAATATGTGTGTCTGTCACTGTGTCTGTGTCTGTCCCTGTGGCTGTGCCTTTCTTCACGCCCCATCACCCATTCGAAAAAAAAATTCAGCTGATTTCTTGCATATTGTCAAGTAGTGGTGACTGCAGTCCGGTGAACAGGAAAACAGCCAGAACGTCTTCGAAACGAAACTCTTTATTTGGGCTGACTTGCGCCCGCAAAGAACTGAATCACTCGGTGGCGGCGCAGCAGCAAGCGTGCTCGGCGGTCGTCGAATTGAATCCCCGCCGCTTTCGGTCGTGCTCTTTTTAAAGCTGATAGCGAACATTCGAGATAAAGCTTGGAAAGTTACTAGAACATTCTGGCGCAAAGTAGAATCGGCTTCGCCTGGATGCGATCAATCTAGATAAATCTAGGCGCGTCTTGCGACACAAACGAAGCGATAAAGCGGCGTGTCGGCTGCCTTGAAGCATGAACAAACAAACGCTACAAAACATTACAAAGATTCGCATCAATATTTTGTCGACAAACGCATGAGAATTAACATGAACGATTCGGAGCTGTAGCAGCGATATTTCATTTTCTCGTTTAATTGGTTCTACCTTCATCTCCGTGGTGTACAGATTGATTCGTAGATAAATGCACACAGGTCGAAGAATAGCGGCGTCCCTGAGGAAACACCTGAGGTGCCTGGTGAAAGAACTGAGTGTCAGCCACGGTTCACATGGCGGCGTTGTCATGCCAGGCGCCCAACTTTCACAGCACGCCTTTATTTCTACTTCTCTCTCCAGAGAAAAAGCCCGATCAACATTTCATTTCTTAAAAGCCGACAACCGCAATATGTAACGGCCTACGGCGAAGTGACACTGCGCCGAAACATGAACGTGAACAAATCCTAGTAATTTAAATGTACAGAGATGGAGCATTGATAAAAACAGAGATAAAATATATAAAAAATAGCGAAAGAATGAGCTATGTTATGATAGGCGTTAAAGTCAGTAAATTACGTGTCTACCTTCAATCCTTCATAAACACAAAATTTGAAGCTTTCCTTTTTATGCGAAAGACAGAGTGGTTACACAAAAACCCGATTTTCGTCACCATAAAATTCGTTGATTGCTAGAAAGGGGTTACTTGACGTTGCGACGTCAGTACAACTTTTCTTTTTTTTTCTCGTTCTTTTTTTCCCTTCCCTGCACCATATTGCACATGCCCGAAAGTTTGTTTCAAGGAAGAGTAAAAAAAAACAACTGCCGCAATAAGCACGTAGACAGGTTCATTCCCTGCAAAACGGGGGTGGTGTACAAAATACCCCTCACATGTGGGAATTGTTACATAAGGCCAACTGGACGATGCCTGAATGTCAGACTTCAGGAGCATCGCGCCGCTGTTGAATCATTGGCGGGGGGCGGGGAACTGGCAAAACATTGTCGCCATTGTAGTAATTGCACACCCAGGTTCCGCGACACAATTGTGATAAAAAAATTGACGACCCAGCTTAGCAGGGAAATCTTCGAGGCCTACTGCATAAAAAAAAAAGAAAATGACCGGTGCATCAGCTACACTTCAGTATCTTTATCCACGAAAGAGCTAAACTATCTAGATGCTAACTTATGCCACACGCGCCCACGTGCCTGTGTTATTTGATGGTTTCGGCTGTTTATCAGGTGTGATTACGGTTCCTGTATAAATGTGGTTTTCCTGTAGTAAACTTTAGTTGAAGTTCCGCGTCTTGTCCTGTGCTTTCCTCTCTTCGTCCTGCGTCGTTTTGCGCGGTTGCAATATGCACTCCATTGGCGAATAAATTACTGATTGGTCGATAGAGCTCACGTGGCCTTGTGTCGTCATCACAAACTGCACACCGGATTTCAGCACTTTAGTTCATAGATGTCCAGCAACCTAGATAGAAAATCGAAATCAAATAAAAAAGAATGTGATATATGTAAGCGTGGGCTAATGCAGCCAGCAATTCTAATACGGCATTCGATGGAGCGACAAACGCAATGATACTGACTGACGTAATCATACAGAGAAGTTGCAGCAAAAGCTGCGACAGATGTGAAATCAAATGTTATCGCATTTCACACTCAAGGTGACATAGGTGCCCCCATAGTTTCTATTGCAGCGAAAAGCTTCACTAGGCTCATCAACACCGCGCTTCGCGTGAGCCGGAGGCCAGATTTGCCACTTCTGCGCATGCGCGAAACCAAGCGACGTCACGCGCAGCGCAGGCGGCCGCCAACTCCGTTATAAAAAAACGAATAAAAATAAGCCCAGAAACGGGAATAAAAAAAGAAATGAAAGGAATAAAATATCAGAAATAAAAAATAAATAAAAGACATACAGTGCGCCAGGAAACTCTCATATTATTACGGGGGGTTAGCCCAGCGGCAGACGGTACAGGCCACAGTCAGAAGGCACACCGAGCTAAATCACTCCAGCACAAACTGCCACGTCCTCGTCGTCGTTCACTGCCGAACGTCCCAAAACAACGTCGTCTTCTCCTAGCAACTATGCACCGTAACACTACCCCCCCCCCCTCCTCCGCCGGGCGGAAGGAAGCACAGTCCCTGGGTGTCCTAAGATGGTGGGTTTGGATGGTAGGGCTTAAGACGGGCGACGTGTACGAGCTGTGTGGAGGAGGCCGCACGAGGAGTGTGGGGTTGCAGGGGCGCGATCTCGTAGGTGACATCGCTCAGTTGCCGCAAGACGCGGTAAGGACCCACGTAACGAGGCAGCAACTTCTCACACAGGCCCACACGACGCGCAGGGAGCCAGAGGAGTACGAGGGAGTCGGGATGGTAATGGGCGTCACGGTGATGAAGGTCGTACCGTCGTTTTTGAGCGACTTGTGAAGCGTCGAGGCGATCTCGAGCGATTTGGCGGGCGGCGTCAGCTCGGGCAATGGCGTCACCAGCGTAACTGCTTGTACAAGGGTCGTGAGGCAGGAGGCTGTCGAACGGTAGCAACGGGTCGCGGCCAAAGAGCAGGTAGAAGGGAGAGTAGCCGGTGGTATCGTGGCGTGTGGAATTGTAGGCGAACGTCACGAAAGGTAAGCTGACGTCCCAGTCTCGATAGTGGTCTGAGACATACATAGACAGCATGTCCGTCAGGGTGCGATTAAGACGCTCAGTAAGGCCGTTGGTCTGAGGATGGTAGGCCGTCGTGAACTTGTGGCGGGTAGAGCAGGAGCGCAGAAGGTCGTGGACCACTTTAGAAAGAAAGCAGGGGCCGCGATCCGTAAGCAGTTGACGAGGAGCGCCATGAAGTAGGACGACGTCATGGAGAAGAAAGTCGGCGACATCGGAGGCACAGCTGGTAGGGATAGCGCGCGTGATAGCGTACCGGGTAGTGTAATCGGTCGCAACGGCAATCCACTTGTTCCCGGATGTTGATGGGGGGAAAGGACCAAGCAGGTCGAGACCAACACGGAAAAATGGGTCAGTCGGGATGTCGATGGGCTGAAGCTGGCCACTGGGTGGAAGTGGGGGCGTTTTCCGGCGCTGGCATGGATCACAAGCAGCAACATAACCGCGGACAGAGCGGTAAAGGCCAGGCCAGAAGAACCGCCTGCGCACGCTGTCGTACGTGCGTGAGACGCCTAGGTGCCCGGCAGTAGGAGCGTCATGAAGTTGGGCAAGCACTGTGGAGCGGAGATGGGTCGGGACGACGAGCAGGAGGTCGGCGCCATCTGGGTGCATATTGCGCCGGTACAAAATATCGTGATGCAGCACGAACATTCGTAGAGCAGGATCGGAAGGGTCGCTGCGGAGGCGGTCGACTATTAGGCGCAGAGTTGGATCACGGCGCTGCTCGTCACCAATGTTCAGAAAGTCTGATACGGACAGTACACAGTCGTCGGTATCACGCGTGTGGGAGTCAGGGGGATCGACAGGATGGCGGGACAGACAGTCAGCGTCTTGGTGCAGCTGGCCGGACTTGTAGACAACATTAAATGTGTATTCTTGCAAACGCAAGGCCCAGCGACCCAGACGTCCTGTAGGGTCTTTAAGAGAGGACAGCCAACACAAAGCATGGTGATCCGTAACTACGCAGAAGGGCCTTCCAAACAAATAAGGGCGGAATTTTGTTAACGCCCACACAAGAGCAAGGCACTCCCGCTCCGTAATAGAGTAGTTACGTTCGGAAGGAGAGAGCAGGCGGCTGGCGTAAGCAATCACACGAAAGTGCTCGTGTTGCCGCTGCGCAAGAATGGCGCCAATACCATGGCCACTGGCGTCTGTGCGAAGTTCCGTAGGCGCAGATGGGTCGGAATGGGCCAACACAGGTGGAGCCGTGAGGGCCGCAACAAGTGCCGTGAAGGAGCGAGCTTGGTCAAGGCCCCAGGAGAAAGGGACATCCTTCTTCAGGAGGGTGGTAAGGGGACGGGTCGTGTCGGCGAAGTTCGGGATAAACCGGCGAAAATACGAGCAGAGCCCGAGGAAACTGCGCACATCGCTCGAGGAACGGGGAGTGGGGAACTCACGAACGGCACGAACTTTGTCAGGGTCGGGCTTTACACCAGACGCATCAGCCAAGTGGCCGAGGACCTTAATTTGGCGCTGGCCAAAGGTGCACTTCTTGGAGCTCAGTTGGAGACCAGCGCGACGGAAGACGGCAAGGATAGTAGCAAGACGGCGTATGTGGCTTTCGAACGTTGAGGAGAAAACGACAACGTCATCTAGGTAGCACAAGCACGTTGTCCATTTGAAGCCACGCAGAAGCGAGTCCATCATGCGCTCGAAGGTGGCAGGAGCGTTGCAGAGGCCGAAAGGCATAACTTTGAATTGGTACAGGCCATCGGGGGTGATAAAGGCAGTCTTCTCACGATCCCGTTCGTCAACAGCGATTTGCCAGTAGCCTGAACGGAGATCAATAGAAGAAAAGTAGCTGGCACCATGTAGAGAGTCGAGGGCCAGGTGTCACAACCTTCTTCAGACGACGGCGAAACGAGGAGCTCAGGACAGAAATTTGGGCGCCAGTGTCAATAAGCGTGGTAACTGGTGCACCGTCCACACAGATATCGAGAAGGTTGCGGCGAGGAGCGAGGGTCAGGAGAGGATTTTCGGGCCGGGTCATCAATGCAGCATCACCTCCGGGAGCTGCATTGGTTAGTTTTCCGAGTGAGAGCCAGGTAAGGGTGGAGTGGACGGGCGTCGAAATTGCGGCGAACGAGAGCGGCGGATCTGAGGGGAAGGCGAGCGGCTGGACCTTCGCGGGGCCGAAGTGTCGAAAGCGTGCGGAGACTCAGCACGAGAAGACGTCTGGCGTGGTTCGAAGCCGGCACGGCGATCATAATTGGAGCTAGGTCCGTAGTCTGCACGACGATCGTAAGTGGAACGGAGGTGAGGTGGCGAAAACCAACGGCTGCGGCAGTGACGGGAAATGTGGCCGACACGCGAACAGGTGAAGCAGATTGGGCGGTCGTCCGGGGTGCGCCAATCCGCAGGATTCCGGTAGCGGTAACGTGGTAGTACGGTCGGAGTCGGTGAAGCAGCAGCAACCAGTGGAGCGGTGTTTGGCAAACAGGGCGACGCAGACGGCAGGCCAGACTTGAGGCCCACGTTCGCAAACTCCTGGCGAACGACGGCCTGGATCAGCGCAATCGTAGAGTCGGCCGGTTGAGGGGCGAAGGTGACGGGAGTCATAGCTTCCAGTTCTCTGCGGACGATTCTAGTTAAATTGGCAGGATGGGACGGTTGTCGCAGTGTTGGCAGGTCTTCGCAGGAGGATGTCGCCGCAGTGTTCGGAAGGCGATCAAAACGAGAAGCAATACGGCGATGTTTTGCCTGCTCGAATTGCCGGCATACCTGGAGGACGGAGTCAACCGTTGCACAATCTTTACAAAGAAGAAGGTTGAATGCATCATCAGCAATCCCCTTCAGGATGTGGCCCACCTTGTCGGTCTCTGGCATGGCGCTGTCTACTTTTCGGCACAGAGCGAGGACGTCCTGGATGTAGGAGAGGTATGACTCCGTAGATGACTGTGCTCGAGAAGCAAGGTCTTTTTTAGCACCCAGCTTGCGCCCAATTGGTTTGCCAAATAAGTCTCTGAGCTTTTCTTTGCAGTTGTCCCAAGAGGTGAGGTCTTCCTCATGCGTCTCAAACCAGACGCGCGCCGTGCCCGCCAGGTAGAAAATAACGTTAGCAAGCATGAGCGTCGCGTCCCAGCGGTTGTGCTTGCTGACTCGCTCATACATGGCGAGCCAATCCTCGACATCGACGTCATCGGTGCCACAAAAGGTGCCTGGGTCGCGAGGCTGCGCCACGACAACGGTCGGCGCTGGTGGTGATGCTGCGGCCGGAGGTGGGTTGGACGGCATAGTGGTGGCTCGAAGCTGACGACCGCTGCGGAGGTCCAGGGCAGGGTCCCGGTGTGATACCCAGCACCTCCACCAAATATTACGGGGGGTTAGCCCAGCGGCAGACGGTACAGGCCACAGTCAGAAGGCACACCGAGCTAAATCACTCCAGCATAAACTGCCACGTCCTCGTCGTCGTTCACTGCCGAACGTCCCAAAACAACGTCGTCTTCTCCTAGCAACTATGCATCGTAACAATATCTCGGTGGACACCCGAACCGGGCCGTAAGGGAAGGAAAATGGAAAGAAAATTGGTTTGAAGGAAAGGAAACGACGCCTGTCTCTCTCATATCTCGGTGGATACCCGAACCGCGCCGTAAGGTCCTTAAGGAAAATGAAATGAAATAAAAACTGGTTTTAAGGAAGGGAAATGCCTGTCTCTCATATCTCAATGTACACCCGAAAGAAATGGACACCACAGTACATGTCTTTAAAGCAACCTTCTAAGACAGCACCATATTCACTACACGCGCGTCTCCTCCTCCGCCTCCGCACAGGCAGTGTGTGGACGGCCGAACGCCCCCACCGTTATCGTGGTACTCCCAGTGCATTGTGCGCAATATGCGACAGCCATGACGTCAAACCAAGCGTAACTTAACTTTTTCGCTTGTATGTACAGGCTTAATCACAGCTAAGTCACTGCCAGTTTTTTTTCATGGCCTTCTCCTTCCAGATGGATGTGCCCGTGACGGCTACTTTAGCATTACCAAGCAGAGGAAGAAAGTTTGCTTGAACTGTTTGAATTCAATTGAAGTTTATTTCGGAACATCTATACAAAGGATGTTTGAAATAGCATCTGTATCTCTAGCTATTAGAAGAAGAAGAAGAAGAAGAAGTTTATTCACATCACATTACATGATGCAGGAAGCCTGCAGAAAAAGCTGCCAGAAGCCAGCTTGACAGGGCCGCAGGCCCCCTTTCATTGGCAGTTGGCGGAATGTCGTAAAAAAAAGTTTATACACAGCATATTTTATCACAACATGTAAAGAAAAAAGTGAAAAAGCAACATATTACAAGAAAAAACGCTAAGACATATATACTGTTACCACATTTCAGTGTAACACGTACTCACATTTTTAATACATTCATGGGGAAATATTATCGACACACAATCTCTTTTTACTTCGTTTTGAAAAGATCGCGCAGTGCTTTGAAAGTTATATTGTCGAGTTGGATATTTTTAGCTTGCAAACTGTTTAGTAATCGGGGTAACTTGTTTTGCAGCATCTGTAGACCGCTTGTAGTTCTACTTGTGTTAACCTTCCATGGTTCAAAATGACGCGTCTGGTATGAATCTACATTATTTTCTAGCTGAGCTATGTTCTGAATAGTACAATTGTTACATTTAGTTTCTTGTTTGAACAACTTGCAAAGCCGGTAGTCATAGGATTTTGTTACTGGAATTACATTGTATTTTTTAAATAATTCATGTGTGTGGTAGTGCATTGGTACGTTTTCGACAGCTCTTAAAAACTTTTTTTGGAGAATGAGCACTCTGTCTATATTAGATTTAGTAGTCGATGCCCATACCAAGTGACAATAATTAAGTCTAGGGGAGAAAAGACCATTATAAATCAGCATCAGAATGTGGCGAGGGAATACATGGCGATTTCGCGAAACAATGCCTACTATTTGTGATAGTTTTTTTGTAATATAATCTATGTGGGCATCCCATGACATTTTGTTTTGAAAAATGACACCCAGAGTTTTAAAACTAGACACAATCTCTACAGGAGTTGACCGTAGTGTAATTGTGTTTTGTGTGTCTATGTTTTTGTTCCTAGTATGATACAAAACTGCTTTAGTTTTATCAGCATTTATCTTCAAGCTATTTTTTTGGGGGGTCCATTCATCAAGCTTAGGAAGCGCTACATTTGCTGCAGCTATTAGGTGATCACTTGATTCTCCTGTGAAAAACATGCTTGTATCATCCGCATAATTCAGAAAAATAGCGGATGGAGCGATACCGTAAACATCGTTCACGTACAAACTGAACAAAAAGGGGCCCAGGATGCTGCCTTGCGGCACACCCTGGGAAACATGAAGTGCATCTGATAGAGAATCACCAATGGCTACAATTTGGGTACGATGTTTAAGGTAGGATTCCATAAGAACACCGGCCTTTCCGCGAATGCCATAATGTTCTAACTTCCTAATAAGTATTGCGTGGCTGATAGTGTCGAATGCTTTCGAGAAATCAACGTAAAGGCCCAAGACTTGCTTATCTTTCTCCAAACCACTTAAAATGTGTTCTTTCTGCGTCAAGAGGGCAAGTTCAGTGCTAAATCCTTTGCGGAAACCGAACTGGCTACTAGCTAGCAATTTGTGTTTTTCTTGAAATGCTGTCAATCGGTTTAAAATAGCTTTTTCAACGACTTTGGAAAAGACCGGGAGAATCGATATGGGCCGATAATTTCCCATATCATTTTTGTCACCTTTCTTATATAGCACGCTTACTCGAGCGACCTGCATTTTGGGCGGAAATATGGCCTGCTGAAAGCATAAATTAAGTACATGCATTAAGCATGGAGCAAGAAAATGTGCAACGTGTTTGATTGGTTTTACCTGAATTCCATCTACGTCTTTGGCACTTCTATTTCTTAAATTCAGAATTATGCTTGCAGTTTCTGTTTCACTTACTGGAGTCAGAAACACCGAGTTATCATTACGCGGAAAGTTTGCTAGGTCATTGGAGCAAATGGCGGTGTTACCTTGAACAAAATGTTGGTTGAATGCGTTCGCGCGGGTTTCTCCTGTTAACTCAGCATTATGTCTTTTTATCTTACATACTTTTTCAGTTCCTATCTTGTAATTTAGCATCGAGTTCAGTCTACGCCAAACTGCATCCATTTGTCCTGCTGCAGGCATAAATACATTGTCTAAATATTCACGTCTGGCTTTTTTTATATCTTTATTAGACGATTACAGAAAGCTTTAAATTCTAGTAGTATTTTTTTGTCTTTGCTTTTGACAAATTGGTGGTACAAGTTATTCTTTATTCTAATCCTCGCGGAAAGTTCTGCGTTAACCCATGGTTTTCGGATTTTTCTACCGTTCTTCCTTGCTACTAAAGGGAAACTCTCCTCATAGATTGGTTTCAGTATTTTCATGAATGTGTCATAAGCAACGTTCGCATCTTCGCTACCAAAAACTTCATCCCACGAAGTGCGTGAAACTTTGCTATAAAACTTGGAAAGGTTGCAGTGTGTCATATGTTGAACGAAATATGTATGTCGTGCTTTACTTTTGCTGAACTGACTTTTGGCGCACAAAAATATAGGCAAGTGATCACTGAGATCTGACGTAAGTACACCCGCTTTGATTCTACATGCGTCAATATTAGTAAGCAACACATCAATTAATGAGGATGAACTTTCTGTCACTCTCGTCGGCATATCAATAGTGTTCCTAATACCATGCGTGTTCAACAAAACAGAAAAGTTAGTTTCCAAAGAAGCATTCTTCATATTTATGTTAATATCACCACCAAATATAATACTATAACGATTAATATCAACAAAGGAGAACAGCGTTTCTAAGTAGTCAAAGAAAGGCGCCATCTTTCCATGTGGAGGACGGTAACAAACTACCAACAAATTGTTGTGAACAAGAACAGATACAATTTCATAATCATCTGTAACGATGGAAAAATTTTCAAACAGTTCATATTCGTACATTTTGTTTATCAAAATGCAAATTCCGCCTCCAGTTCCAGAGGAGCGATTTAAGTAACAAGATTCATACCCAGCAAGTCTATAAACGTCGGTGCTGTCCGTTGACCATGTCTCAGTTAGCAATACACAATCTAGTGACTCATTTAGCTCATCAAGAAGTAAATCCAGACCTAATTTTTTTATATTTGATTGATCTTAGGATTGAGTTGGGATCCATGGAAAACATAAGTTAAACCAAGTGCAGGCATCAGAACAATCTATTTACATTACACATGACGAAAGCTCTTGTATTCAAATAGAAAGCTGAAATCTCAACCAACGAAGGTATACACTAAAAAAATATGTATATACATACAAATGCGAAGTCACTACACAATCCAGCATAACAAAAGAAAAAAGAAACTGCAGAGAAAATATCACAAGACGATAAATGAATCACAATGCACAACAGCTTTGTTGTTCATTGTGCATTGTGCTCTGTTGTGCATTGTGATTCATTTATCGCCTTGAGATTCACACTGTAATTCATTTATCGTTTTCTAGGCACGTGCCTGATGCTTTTTTCGATTTTTTTGGGTTCATTATCCTGTGCGTTGTTCATACCTACATATATTGTGCCATCCCTTTCAAATCAGACATTCTGACGAAGGCCGTTCCACGGTCGAAACGTCAATAAATTGCTTCAAGCGCTTCAAACGTTGCTCTACGTTATTACTACTACATACCGTGCCGAGATTTCTTCTTTTTTTTGCTGGATTATTAAATACCAATGAATCACGTGAAGACCACGTTTAAACGCATCTTTTGGAAGTTCCCAGAGAACGAAGCTTCAACAACCATCCTAAGTGATTCACAGACGAAAAATCTTTTCCACCACTTTGACCCGCACGTCAGTGGAACCCCAGCCTTCGTTACGCAATGCGGGGCTGTCATCGATGATGTAAGTGCACTCTTGGACTTTGTACCCCGGAAGTCAACGACACTGGTCCTTCATGTCGGCACAAACGACATCTCTTCAAGCTCTGGAAAAGCAGCTTTTGTACAATACAGTTCCCTGCTGGATTACATTTCAAAAGAACGCCCGGATATCACCAGAATTTATGCCAGTCTCATCTTGCCAAGGACGCCGAACCGCCGTCAAAGGGACAACAATGGTGCATTCGTGCACCGCTGTAACCAAGAGGCCAGCCACTTAAACCATCTTCTGCAGCACTATTGCCGGCGTTCAAAACAAGTCCGCTTTCTACAACATGGTTTCGATTGGCTACCAACAGCCCGTTTCCGCGCAGATGATGGCCTGCATCCCAATATTGAGGGCGTGTCATTACTGGCTGGCCATTTTAGAGAGATTTGCTTCCAGTCGTCCTACAACAGATCTTCACCTGCCTGGAATGATTGCGTACCTTCCAGTGAGCCACAGCTTTCAACTGAGGTTACCAGTACTGATACACAACTTCATCCTATCGCTCCCCCATCCTGCGAAGACGAATGGCCTTCATTAACGTCCAAGACATCCGCGACTGTCTCCCGTACTCAGCCGCCCTGTGAAAATGACGGTCCATCTGCCGCTACGAATGCGTCCGTGGCTGTTTCTGACAGAAATAGCGACACTGCGAACCACACCAGCACTCAACCGTCGTCGAAAAATCAGCAACCACCTCTGCCACCCGTTGAAATCGGAACAGCTACTACAGCAAAAAGCCACCGCTCTTCAGCGAACCGCACGTCCAACGCATCGTTGTCAAGGAATGTGCCTTCTCCTCAACGATTGGGTGAAAAGACAAGGCCTGCTTAAGCGTCGTCAGCGGAAGTGCCTTCGCCTCACCAAATGTGCGGAAAAACAAGACCTGCATCAGTCCCGGGTAGTTCCTCTGGTGCCTCCAAGACTCAGCCACACAGACAAAATGGTCGCCCTGCAAAAAATGGCAAATCTGTCGCAGCCTCTGAGCGTCACGAATACAAGCTCCGCAGCACCAACCCTAAAGCCTCCCGGTCCGAGCGACAGCAGTGACTAGCCACGTCATTTTCCGGTAACAGTACTCCTACACACTACTCTGTCGGATTTCTAAAGCTGAGAAAAATAGCCGATAAGCGCATTCGCCACGATTTGCAGGTTACCACCCTAAGGACCTACTTAGCTTTGTCCATAGCCCCGAAAGGCCTTCACATAACTGTAAAACCAGCTATATCTGAAATGTCAAAAAAGGATATATCACGATGGAATACAATACTAGCGACCGCTTCGCTTGAACTAACCCGTGTTGTTTTAGAACACTATGTATCTTCAGGGTATATGTTACGTAATACCGCAAACCAACAGTTTTCTCATTATAAACTAAGCTCTTCTGAAGTGTGTGTGTTGGAAGAGTACAAAACCAAAAAGTGAGATGAACTTTGCGCCATTAAAACAAAAAGCTGTTACGAGACAACGTAGGCTATTTTTCCAAGGTAGTTACTAATTATCGTGAATTTCTTCATAATTCGACTGACAAAGAATGCCCATCTTTCCCGGCGGCACTAGTGGTTAAAAAAGAACGCAGTCCTCCCGATTTTTCCAATATAATTAATATCTCAGATCATGAGTTAAGCTTCGAAGAAACTAAAGTGCTTTCCCGGAGCCTTAGTTTTTGTCCTGCCACAGGTGTTTATGGCGAGTTTCAGTTGATGAAAGATTTGGATAATTTTGCACGGAACCTTCGCCTTCGGGAATTTTTTATAATAAGCCTAATTCAAACGCATCGTGCAATACGTTGCCATCTTACAAACACTGGGTTCCTCCAACACAGCGTGACAAGTGTCTAGAGTTGTACATTAGTGCTGTACAAAAAGATGTCCTACAACTGTATAAGAAACAGATCCCTTTTCATCGGAACCTTTCAGTTCGCGAGACAAGAGCGATGGAGCAGTTAGCGTCTCGAAGCGATATCAAATTAAGCCGGCTGACAAGGGTGGTGCTGTGGTGATAATGAACAAAAGCGATTATGTTGCAGAGGCACACAGGCAGCTAACAGACGAATATTTCTATCGGCCCTTGGAGTATGACCCCACAGATCAATTCAAAGATATTCTTAAAAACACTTTGCTGGACCTTTATAAGGACAACCAAATTACAGAAAGCGCCTTTCGCTCAATCGTCCCCCTCAGCCCGGTAGCCAGTAGACTCTGCTTGTTACCTAAAATTCATAAAGAAAACATTCCAGGTAGGCCCATTGTTTCCGGTGTCAGCTGTGTTACGGAAAATCTGTCTCGCTACGTCGACACGCTCATCAATAATATTCCGCCCACATTTCCGTCTTATTTAAAAGACACAACGCACTTCATTTCTGACGTCATCAATCTTACTATTCCTCCAGAATCATTGATTGTCACGCTCGACGTCACATCGCTCTGCACGAACATTCCGCATGAAGATGGTATCGGGGCCGTAGTGACTGCCTATAATGAAGCTTGCACAGAAAAGACAGTAGATAGTTGTACTTTGGCCACATTAATGAAACTTATATTGCAGTTGAATAATTTTGAATTTGATGGCAAACATTATGTCCAGACGAGTGGTACTTCAATGGGTGCGCGTATAGGCCCAAATTATGCAAACATATTTATGGGGATGCTTGAAAACAAATTTTTGGAAAGCCGGTCTTTAGTACCATTTTGCTATAGGCGTTACATCGACGATATTTTTTTCATTTGGCCCCATGGTGAAGCAGAACTCCTATCATTTATTGTCGATTTCGCTTTCAACGGCGTTCATCCTTCGATATCATTTTCCTATACGTATTCTAGATCTACAATAAATTTTATTGACGTCACAGTCTCACTTCACGAAGACCGCTTAACTACAACAGTGTACCGTAAACCTACTGACCGCCAACAGTATCTGCACTTTGATAGTAGCCATGTCAAGCACGTTAAAACCAGCATCCCCTACAGTCAAGTGGTCCGCTTCAAACGCTTCTGCTCGGAGTAATCTGAGTTTGAACGCAACTGCGCTACACTTCGTAACTTTCTGACTAAGCAGAATTACCCACCACAACTAATAGATGACGTCATAAAGCGTGCTGATACACTACTCCGAACGAGTCTACTTGCCAAAGATAAGCCAACAGTTCAGCACTTTCATACCAACCTTGTCTTGACCCATTCTGCATCTGCTCCAAAAATTTCGACAATCCTAAATGAGCACTATAACATTCTTATGCAAAGTGATCGCCTGAAGAACTTATTTTTAGAGCCACCCAAAGTAGTTTACAGAAGGTCAAAAACCTACGCGATATACTAACATCACCAAAGACCAATTCCCCCGAACCCATAGGCTGCCATCCATGTAACAAAAGTCGCTGTAAAGTATGTCTGTACATGACCACATCTCATAGCGTCAATAGCACCGGTTCACTCTTTCGCTTAAGCATTCGCGGTGATTTCAACTGCGATACTGCAAATGTCATCTACCTGCTGCAGTGTACCGTATGTAATCTGCAATATATAGGTCAGACTGAAACCCCCTTTAGATTACGCTTAAACAACCACAGAGCCCACGTTCAAGCCCTACCAAACTTACCGCTATCAAGGCATGTCCAACTCACCGGCCACTCATATGATCACATTTCTGCTACCATTGTGGAATCGGGATTTAGAACTAATCATGACCGGGAAATTAGGGAGTCTTACCTTCTCTATAAGTTCAATACAGTATCTTCAGGTTTAAATGAAAGCACAGGAAAATTAAGTTCCATACCCTCTTAATGCCAAAATATTTCGCTTTTGGGTCAGTGTACTGTGTTTGCTATCAGTTTCTTTTCTGGATTTAGTAATAGATATTCTTTCTACTGAATATGCGTTTCATCGCCTCCATGTGTTTCGTTGATCACGTGTAACTTATTGCTTCTTCATTCTCGCTGCTCAAGATGGTGACTTTTCAGCTTAGGACTGATTATAAGCGATGTACATAATGAAGTTCTTGATATGTAGCTAACACATCAGATAGACTAAATTTCGCAAAATAGCTGTTGTGCATTGTGATTCATTTATCGTCTTGTGATTCACACTGTAATTCATTTATTGTTTTCTAGCCATGTGCCTGATGCTTTTTTCGATTTTTTTGGGTTCATTATCCTGTGCGTTGTTCATACCTACATATATTGTACCATCCCTTTCAAATCAGACATTCTGACGAAGGCCGTTCCACGGTCGAAACGTCAATAAATTGATTGAAGCGTTTCAAACGTTGGTCTACGTTATTACTACTACATACCGTGCCGAGATTTCTTCTTTTTTTGCTGGATTATATATATATATATATATATATATATATATATATAACAACAGGATTTAATTCGCGACGTTTCGGCAGCCGAAACATTGTGAATTAAATCCTGTTATGTTTTTCAATTTCTGGAGACAATCTTATACTGATCAATCGCTGCCAAGAAATCAGTTTTGATATATATATATATATATATATATATATAAGAAGGGGGTGAAGATCGGATGGATCCGGTAGAACATAAACGTAATTCGGTTGACACACGGTAGAAAAACAACAACTTTATTCTAACGTTTCGACCAGGGTCTGGCCTTCGTCAGAGTCCCGCGGAACGCCTCGTCATTTGACTCTCGATTTGACTCTGACGAAGGCCAGACCCTGGTCGAAACGTTAGAATAAAGTTGTTGTTTTTCTACCGTGTGTCAACCGAATTACGTTTATATATATATATATATATATATATATATATATATATCGAGTGCTAAATATAGCGACAAACGTCACTTTTCTTAAGCATATTATATATATATGTATGTGTACGTGTACGTACATGTACGTACGTGTGCGTGTGCTTGTGCGTGTACGTGTGTGTGCGTGTGCATGTGCGTGTGCGTGTGCGTGTGCGCGTGCGCGTGCGCGTGTCTGTGTGTGTGTGTGTGTGTGTGTGTGTGTGTGTGTGTGTGTGTGTGTGTGTGTGTGTGTGTGTGTGTGTGTGTGTGTGTGTGTGTGTGTGTGTGTGTGTGTGTGTGTGTGTGTGTGTGTGTGTGTGTGTGTGTGTGTGTGTGTGTGTGTGTGTGTGTGTGTGTGTGTGTGTGTGTGTGTGTGTGTGTGTGTGTGTGTGTGTGTGTGTGTGTGTGTGTGTGTGTGTGTGTGTGTGTGTGTGTGTGTGTGTGTGTGTGTGTGTGTGTGTGTGTGTGTGTGTGTGTGTGTGTGTGTGTGTGTGTGTGTGTGTGTGTGTGTGTGTGTGTGTGTGTGTGTGTGTGTGTGTGTGTGTGTGTGTGTGTGTGTGTGTGTGTGTGTGTGTGTGTGTGTGTGTGTGTGTGTGTGTGTGTGTGTGTGTGTGTGTGTGTGTGTGTGTGTGTGTGTGTGTGTGTGTGTGTGTGTGTGTGTGTGTGTGTGTGTGTGTGTGTGTGTGTGTGTGTGTGTGTGTGTGTGTGTGTGTGTGTGTGTGTGTGTGTGTGTGTGTGTGTGTGTGTGTGTGTGTGTGTGTGTGTGTGTGTGTGTGTGTGTGTGTGTGTGTGTGTGTGTGTGTGTGTGTGTGTGTGTGTGTGTGTGTGTGTGTGTGTGTGTGTGTGTGTGTGTGTGTGTGTGTGTGTGTGTGTGTGTGTGTGTGTGTGTGTGTGTGTGTGTGTGTGTGTGTGTGTGTGTGTGTGTGTGTGTGTGTGTGTGTGTGTGTGTGTGTGTGTGTGTGTGTGTGTGTGTGTGTGTGTGTGTGTGTGTGTGTGTGTGTGTGTGTGTGTGTGTGTGTGTGTGTGTGTGTGTGTGTGTGTGTGTGTGTGTGTGTGTGTGTGTGTGTGTGTGTGTGTGTGTGTGTGTGTGTGTGTGTGTGTGTGTGTGTGTGTGTGTGTGTGTGTGTGTGTGTGTGTGTGTGTGTGTGCGCGTGTGCGTGTGCGTGTGCGTGTGCGTGTGCGCGTGCGCGTGTCTGTGTGTGTGTGTGTGTGTGTGTGTGTGTGTGTGTGTGTGTGTGTGTGTGTGTGTGTGTGTGTGTGTGTGTGTGTGTGTGTGTGTGTGTGTGTGTGTGTGTGTGTGTGTGTGTGTGTGTGTGTGTGTGTGTGTGTGTGTGTGTGTGTGTGTGTGTGTGTGTGTGTGTGTGTGTGTGTGTGTGTGTGTGTGTGTGTGTGTGTGTGTGTGTGTGTGTGTGTGTGTGTGTGTGTGTGTGTGTGTGTGTGTGTGTGTGTGTGATATGCTTAAGAAAAGTGACGTTTTGCGTGTGCAGTGCGAACACGCTCCCGGCGTGGCAGTTTCTTTAGTGCGTCTTCTGCACGCACGACGACATGGGATGAAATCCCAGCTGCAGCGACTGCGGTTTCATGAAAGCGATATACCAAATTCCGGTGTGCAGTGCGGTATTATCGCCCTTATACGTAAGAGCCTCAGATGGTCGAAACTACTCCGGCGTCCGCCATTACGGCGCCTCTTTCTATTCCATTCACTCCGTCTTTCATCTTTTCCGGTCAGGCGTGGTCGAGAGTGCCACATGGAGTAAGTCAGTTACTATCCCTTATGTCTTTCCTTCCTTCATACCCAATATTATTCTGTCCTCTTTCATCACGCCACTTCGTTCCTAAGTCCCGTATATAGCCGCGTGAACATGCGCACTCTACTTGGTTTGCCTGCCAATCGCCGCTCTGTGCCTAAAATATAAAGAGAACATACAGAGGCAAACAGACTCCACTGCTTCGGGCGAGATATGCTCCGTACATTTTTTTTCCGCGCTTCGACGAAAGACCGCGGGTCACAAAGAAAGGCAATGTGACGAGGCGTTCCGCGGGACTTTTGCGTGCACAGAACGTGATCTGAGTGAAGAAGTCCCGCTGCTAGCCTGGCTCAACACCAAGTAGAGCAGAGTGTTCTTCCATTTGCGGCTGTTGCTGTTGGGACCGTGGCTCTCGTCACGTAGAGGTGGGAATACATGCAGTGGGATGCGCGGTACGAAATGAGTAAGTTGCCGAAAACTACGCAAAGTCGGTAAAAGTTTTTCTTTGGCAAAGAAGGGAAGTGTGAAGGTAGTTAATATGAGAGGAAGCAGAGAGCAGTGGAGCACGAACGTCTGTGCAAAAAACATTGGCACACACTTTGTACCTTGTGTCAGGTAGTCGATATGGTTTTCTATTTGTAAGCTCCTTTTATGCATCGAACCCGACATGTTCTCCGTACAGTCATCAACTAGCTGTGGTCGAAAAAAAAACATACCATTCTATAATGATGAAATGCATGACTGTGGTTATAGATTCATCAAGAAGGGTTACAGAGAACAAACACGAACCTCAACTGCCTGGATAAATCTCTTAGACATGTTAATATCTGTTCGTAATTTCACATTGCTTTAAATATTATTGCGCAAATCACGTTCATCTAGTTATGTGCGTTTCATCGTCTGCTGTCATTTTAGAGGTTCTTGGGCCGAGTCAAGCTGTTTTCTAGCAGCTTTTTGCCCTGGAATCTGTTTACGATGTATCGTTTTATCTGGAAAAATTAAGTGAATTGAATTCACACAAGAAAATGTGACAGACGTGGACTTTCAGCAGAAGATCACCAAAAGCTGCATTTTTGGTTGAGGACGAGGAAACAGGCTTGCTCTTGAACCTTTCCTTATTTGAACTTTAACGCTACTATTCCGAGTGTGGGATTTGACACTGCAGTCTCATGTCGCCATTATGAAGGATACTGAAAAGGAACCACACTGGTCCCCTATCCAGTGCGGCGGCACCAGATGTCCAAGGGATTTCAAATAGGGGCAAGCTTCGAGAGGTGTATTTTGTTCAAAGCGGAATGTGACTAAGCTTACATTTCTTGCTGTTGAACGCTGTTGAACAATGAACGCATCATTTCGTGTCATAAACAGCAAGTGCTCAAAACGCTAAGTAGTCGAGTCAGGCAAATCGCTTATGGCTTTGGCATGCACGTCACCAATGACAGACGTAATTTAATCTGGTGGGACATTCTGAACTGTACCCTTGTGAACCGGCCTGAAGTTTTTAGGCACATGCTGACAGAAAAAGCAGTGGGTCAACAATGCTCTCAAAAAGCGGTTCAGGATTTCTTCACTGCATTCCACAGGCGAGGATCCGAGGTTCATGATTTGAGCAGGTCTATGCTGCTGTATAATGCACTGGCACAGCATTACAAACTCTTTAGTGCAGCTGGGGTGGTATTCTGCCGGTGTCGCCTTTTGCGACATGTCGCATATGGGCGGGGCCTAAAAAAGTGCTTACAGATGCTCGAAGAAACGGAAAAAGCCGCCGGCACTTTCGTCTGCGGTGCATTCATTCACTCCGAGAAGCGACAATTTACCACTGCTGATTCACTAGCAGCAGTAGTTTCGTATCTTTTATAGTAAGAATATTTGCCATCACATGACGTCTAATGTTCAAAAAAACATTTGCAAATTTAATATAAACTCGCTTTACTTCATTTAAGTCTATAAAACACCGCGAAAAAGCTCCAAATCTATTTTTCTTTCGTTCCGGACGGTTGTGCTAGGTTTCGGCTGCGTTTCGGGCAGTTGCAGACGGTAGCAGTGTAGCTGGAGGTCCCATTAGGCTTGCGCGCTCCAGAATCGAGAGCGTATCTAAAAAACTAGGCTGAATTGCAGCTTAAACTTTATCGTCGAAGCAAGGTAAGTCATAGCGAAAAGTAACAACACCAGTAGTTGCCCGTAAACATGCCGACCGGAATCGCAAGGACTGCTGAATTGGCTGAAGCGGGCGGCTCTCGCTTGAAAGGACGTCGCCATGTTTTCACGCTAAGGGCGCAAAAGCCGCAACTGCCGATTGCGTTCGTACGCTAACGGTAGCCCGTCGCCCGCCCGAATCGCTTCAGCGCATTCCGTTGTTCGACTAAGCGTAGTAAATTGGGGCGACGTCACGATGACGTAGCAGGAAGGCGGGTCCGTGTCGTCACGCCGCCGTCACCGCGGCTCGAGCCAATCAGCGAAGAGCGAATGCGACATGTCGCAAAAGGCGACACCGGGAGAATACCACCCCTGGTTCGCAGCACATAGCGCGCCACATGTCGGTTGACCATCCCCTATGGATTTTTTTATTAAGGAAACGACAATGTAGAAGTGTATTGGACATTAAACACGACATTAGAAGACAAACACAAGGAGAAGATAACCCTGCTGACCCATTCCCGAGGCAATTCTTAACAACGCAACAAAAATAATGCCACTAAGGTTCATAGAAACATAAAACTAAAGCTATGACAGCAGAAGTGCTGAGTGGTGGGCTGGTTACTGATACAAACTAATGAACGTTTAGAACAGACCACGCAGTAAGATAGGTCTGGTTTGGTTTATTGGGGTTTAACGTCCCAAAGCAACTCAGGCTATGGGGGACGCCGTAGTGAAGGGCTCCGGAAATTTCGACCACCTGGGGTTCTTGAACGTGCACACATCGCACAGCACACGGGCCTCTAGAATTTCGCCTTCATTGAAATTCGGAGGATCAAGCCTGCGTCTTTCGGGTCAGCAGCCGGGCGCCGTAACCACTGAGCCACCGCGGCGGAGCGCAGTAAGATAGGGCCGCCCACTCTGGCGCGCCGCATTGGAATCGCAGGTGAAATTTTGCTGCACGACAGGCTAAAGGCTTTCTCACTTCCACTGTCCTTGCAGCAATAGCCGCATCGAAGCGCCGCCTGTCGCCACTGCCATGAAACAAAATGTTGTGGCGACCAGCGGCGCAGCAGACGCAGGCGATGCGTCGGTGCATAGCTTCGAAGCAGACGACAACCGGGACGCATGCCACGGCGCATGCGCTCGGCTAGAGAAGAGCAACGTTCGGCACAAAGCACCCCGGAACAGCTGAAGCAGAGGCGCTTCGTTCTACCTGCACCAAGGTTAAATCCGAGAGCTGCCTATCAGGTGTCCCGCCAAGTTCTCTCCGATGAAGCAAGATTGATCCTATTTTATGTGCTCAGTGGACACTCCTTTCTTGCTCCCTGGCGCAGACTCAAGGACAGACAGAGAAGTACACACCAAAAGTGCTACATTTCAACTCTTCACCTGTCAAGCACAGTTATATTGCTGAAGACGACCGCCTATTCGAATACGGAATTCAACCACGCAGTGTCAAGTCTCATATTTTGCACAAAGCCATTGCGCTTTATCTTACCCACGCCGATTCTCGCCTTATCCCATCCCTTCTTCCCTTTTTTATTGGAAATCACCCTTTTCTTGTTCCTAACTGGAAAAACAGTGTATGTGCGTGCGTGCGTGCGTGCGTGCGTGCGTGCGTGTGTGCGTGCGTGCGTGCGTGTGTGCGTGCGTGTGTGCGTGCGTGTGTGCGTGCGTCCTTGGGCCACTATTGCTGTCACGTGCAAATAGAAGACAGTTCAAATAAAATTGAAAGAAAGGGTATAAGGCAGAGGCACACCGAATCCGCCGTGTTCCGTTGTACCTTTGACGGCTCCGCAACAGCCAGATACACCGTACACTCTCGTGCAAAGATACTTCGCTGTCTGGAACGTTTTATTCCATCTGCGATGCGCGGCCGGTTGCATATATTCGCAGAGTCAGGCAGGTAAAAGCCGGGGGCCAAACAAAAGAAGCCACAAGGGACACAGCACCGCGTCTTTTCCTCTAGGTGGTAGAGCCTTGCGAGCAAGGATGTTTGCTCACTCTGAGCACGTTTTGGAACACCGCAACAGCGATGCTTAAGCGTCTGGTCCCGTGTTTTTTTTTTCCTCCATAACTTGAGGGCTTTTGGTCGAAAGCGAATAAAATGTCAGTGAGACTTGTCTGAAACAACTCTCTCCCCGTTTCCCAAAGATGATCTACAGCATTTTATATCCCAAAATGATAATACGTGAATTATTATAAAGGGAGCTGAGAAGTTTAGAATGCAAACCGGGGAAAAATTCATAATTCTGCTTTATCCAAAAAGCCAATTCTATTCCGAATAAAAATGCGATGGTCGTTTTCCGCAGTTAGGCCAAATGCGAATTAGGTGCGCAAGAACTTCGGTTTTCTCATTGGTTCCGGTGTTGAGATCCAGTGTTCACGGATTGCCATTGTTCGGATAGCGATAATGGGTTAATGTCCATATATGCGGAACTGGTCATTCTCTCCATTCGTAGACCCCAGGGAGTCTTCCTGCCACCCCTGGCGCAGGGGTGCAGCGGTCAAGTAAGGCGTCATTGCCCTTACACGGTAAGTGCTGCTATATGTGGGACTTGGGATGCTTGGGTTGGGTTGCGACCCAGGGTGGCCTTCCTGAGAAGCCTCACACGGTGAAATGACCCGTCGTGCGACACATTGGGTAGGTTGCTATATATATATATGGAAGGGGTTCTTCTGCTTTTCTAATCAATTAGCTTTAAGCGATAACATATTCAGTAATCTTCTAAATCAAACAGCACAAAATAAATAAATTAATTAAATATACCCTGTGCCCCTTGGTTCCTGTGGCTGTTGGCTTCTCGTATATTTATAACCAGCACCTCATTCCCCTTCCCTTGTTTGCTTAATTGCTTAGCGAGGGCCTCGGTTCTGGCAGCCTTGACGCCATAGGTATCATAAGAGGTTCTCACGCAGCTTCCACCCTCGCCGTTCGATGACGTTCTACGTCACATTAGAGGTAACTCAGGACGTGCTACGTCCGCTACTTAAGAAAGAGTGTGGAGCTGATGAACACTCTCAAGGTTAGGTTATTTGTAAACATAAATACCCCTGAAAGCAGAGGATTTGACAGCCGTCGCCGTAGCTTAGCGGTAGAGCGCCGGACGCGTAATTTGGAGGTCGCAGGTTCGGATCCCACGGGCGGGAATGTGTTTTTTCTTCTGCTTTTCTAATCAATTAGCTTTAAGCGATAACATATTCAGTAATCTTCTAAATCAGACAACAGCACAAAATAAATAAATAAATTAAATATCCCCTGTGCCCCTTGGTTTCTGTGGCTGTTGGCTTCTCGTACATATATATATATACACATATATACATTGTATTCAGTAGGGGTTCCAATGTCCCAGGTTACGAGTTTCGGTACAGCATTACGACAAACACGATTGTTCTTTTAAGGTTAATATTGCCAACAGTTTCGGGAATGGTATTTCCTTCGTAACTGTAGGGTAACAATGAATCGGTTCCGTCAATATATATATATATATATATATATATATATATATATATATTACTAAATTTGTTGTCGCTTAAAGATAATTGATCATAAAAGTAGAAGGAACACAACCACACGCCGCCGGTGGGAACCGATCCCACGTCCCACCGGCGGCATGTGGTTGTTTTTTCTTCTACTTTTCTATTCAGTTATCTTTAAGCGATAACATATTTAGCAACTTTCTCCATTTATCAGCACCACAAAATAAATAAATATAAATAAAAATCCCCCGTGCTCCTTGGTTTCTGTGGCTATATATATATATATATATATATATATATATATATATATATATATATATATATATATATATATACCTTCATACCTGGGCAGGTGAGCAACATGCCAAAAAACCGGCTTTAGAAAAACAGGTACACAACGGCTAAATGCGGAGAACGGCCACTATGAGTGCTGGCACTCGAAAATAAAAGCAAGAAGCGGCTATTTGGATTCAGTACCTGTAAAAACCCCGTGTGGTATGTCTTGCACGTTTCATCTTGACATTGGGTGCTTTAGACCCGTTGCATTCCGCACAGCATCAATCACACATAGGTTCATTGAGAGTGACAAAAATTATGTGGAGCGTCTTCAAGGCGCAACTGTCCCAGGTTGCTGCTATTCTGCGACGCTGCTGAAAGGATGGGACATTCACCTCAATTAGGCTTCATATCTCAACTACTCTAGAGGAATCGGCCAAAGCAGTAAGGGTCATTCCAATATCCACACAAATTTCGATCCCGTCTATAAACACCTCAGCCACACACGCATTTCTCTCGGAATATAGACAGTGGAAGCTGCAGCATTATGCACCCTTTAGGGATCTTGGGGAATTACAGCAGAGCACTGTGTAAATACCCATCCAAAAGACTGCTCTGCCTTTTGCGCCCATCGGCTACGGCCGCGCTAAAGGGGGTCGAGGCACTCTCGACTCTTCATTACACGCTCAACTGCACGCAATTAATCACCAAGAAGCCAACTGACGCTAGCAGCTCGCTTCGCTACGTCGTAGACGCCGCACAAAGGCCGCCCGCACAGCCCTCTTTTTCCGGCCTCTGGAGGCCGCTCTTGGCTTGCCAAGTTCACAGCAGGCATTCCCTCCTTCCTCGGCCTCTAGTTCGCTTATCTCAAGGCTCAAATGCGGGCTCATTAAGCGCTGCTTTTTCGTCGTTCCGAGTGCGGCCGCTGCCTCCGCTTTAATTTCGCTCTTCCAGTGTTTCGCGAAAGGCGCCTAAGTCCCATGCTTTCCCGTCCTTTATTTCTGAAAGCCAGTGCCTCCAATGTCTGTGCGTGCGCATTCATAGGCATGCAGAAGTACCGCGTTACTTTGTTCTTCGCAATTTCTCACTTGTTCTCAAGCTTCGAAGATATGAGAACTGGATGCATTTAATGATGCATCGGTAATTTTGCATCTGCGTGTGGCTTTGCCTTGATGCTTAGCTGTATTTCACGCTGGACCAGCCATAAGGCCCTAAATGGCTCAGATAACAGTGAGCTGTACAGGTCTTCCAAATAACGCTACGTCCAAATTTCAAAGAGTCAATGCCGGCGGCTCGAAACCATATCAAATTATCAATAATGTTGTAGTTTCCGGATTTACCACAACAAGGTACATTCTTAAGTAATTATATCCACAAGAATATATTAAGTCGGTCGACAAGGCTGCTGTAAAGCGACTGCAGAACACGTTGCTTAGCACTGTAGACCATTCAGTGTCAGAAATCGCTTCATCATTAGATTTTGTTTGAACAATTAGGGACATGTCAACCGGATTAATAACTTTTCAATTTTTTAGTATTTTCTAATGTATTTTTAAAGTATTTTCACGTGCTGTAATGTCTTAGTAAGAAAAACATTTTTTAGCTTTTTTAAGAGCTTAAATAGAAGCTTCATTTGAAAAACGATATAATGAGCAGTGGAACTGACCGTGTAATAATTTAGCTAGACCGCTTAAAAGCTTTTTCGCTTATATAAGCGCCGAATGTACGTATTATACCAAGCTTATTTTGGCTTATATAACATTTCTCGGATCGGTATAAAGCGACAAGTTCTCTAATCTTCTGCTTCATTCATGGCCAGTTAGTTTCAACAGGGCGCAAAACGTAGCCTTGAAAAGTGCTCTAAGTGGCGAAACTGCCTAACTCGCTGTTGACATTGCTGAATTCTTCACGATGGGAACTGCGCAGTTATTGCCTTCTTAACTGCCTTCTCTTTGGGTATAGTGATAGAAAAATTCAATAAAAGTTGATCACTTAGTCCAGAAAAGTAATCTAGCTGTGAATGCAGTTCAGGGACAAACACAAAATAAGGTCTAGTACGTTTGCAGCCGTGTCTGTTTTTCATTTAAGCTTTCTGACAATTTCCGTGAGGTTAAAGCAAGATTGGAAATATCTGAATTCTTGGAAAGCAGATGCATTGGATTTAATTGGATTAGCAGGAAAGGACTAATAACTGCACAAGTAAGCTAAACTGGGCTAGTCGGAGCAATTGCATCTTCGAAAAATCCTGTCTTCACCTTACCTGTGTCTTGTGTTTCGCGCTACGTTTTTCGAAGAAGGACTAATAAATTTGAGTAAAATTCACTGGAGCAAAATCGTGGTTTGAGCTAGTTGGTACATCTTAAAGGTTAGGATTAATATTAAATTCAGACATCCAGATCAGCTTACTAGGGAGTTGTGTGAAGCCTATCACATTCACAAGAACAGCGACACGTGCATTAGCACACCATCTGTAAACTTACATGAGTGTGAAATTTTGTATCTAGATTCTTAACTTTCTTTTGCGTGCTTTTTGCGGGAAGCTCAGGCGCTTTGGGTTGTCAGTTGTGTGCATATAATGTGTGTTTTTTCAAATAAACTTTCAGTTGTTAGTAGCGCTTCTCCCTATCCTTCCTTCTCTGTTCTTGTTCCTAGTCGCAGCGCTGGTGAAATTTTGGAGGAAAATTCCTAGAATTTGTTCTTTAATCACGCCGGTCTAGGAATCCGTTATCTTTTAATTCTGTATCGCATCCAATGCAATGATAACATGTCACTGGAGAAACATTGATTGCGATATTATCGTTTTAAAGCGCCCGACAGAAAGCCTCGTCCCCGACGTACAATACTGAATAGGCTTGACACAAGAAAAATGAAAATCTGTCGCTTGGCTTCATGTATTTTTCCGCGGATCCTATCAGTTTTCCTGACATGTCATAGACATGCAATCTCTTTTCGGTTTGTGTCTGCCAACAAAGACGTATTTGTGCACCATGTTGTCAACTTAATCTAGCCTTTCTTTTACTTTTCTTTGAAGTAAAGCTTTTATTCGGTGATTATTCGATGGAGTACATTTGTTTTCACTTTCTCAGAAGCACGGATAATGTCAGTCACAAAGGCAATTCTCTTCCGAAATGAGCTCTGTCTTTCTTCCGTGCGATCCATGTTTCACAACCATCCAGCCCAGAAACGCTTCGCTCACATTCGAAGTGAATAATAGATGGTATTGGAAGGAAGCTTTGTATCGCTCGTTCATTTGTGGTCCAAGCCGCCGGCACGTGGCTTTATTACTTTTTTTTGTGACGGCTTATGCAACTGAATTCAGGTGGAATAACTTTAGCTGCATGCAACTATTTCTATATTCCTCCCGACTGTCGTAAGGTCGGAAAGCTCCTTATCTCAAAAATTCTTCTTGAGCTTCCAATTGCGCGCGGTCGAGTTCGTCAGACGTAGTTTTTCAAGGACCGCCGAGCACGCTTGCTTCTACTGCCGCCGCTGAGCTATTCAGTGCTTTGTAGGCTCGAATAGCACAATAAATAGTTTTTTTAGAAGCCTTTCGCTGTCGGCTGCCGTAACCACCACTTAAAATCTTCCGGAGGTGCAGCTAACTGCGCTCACGGAGATGAGGTATTATGGCAAGTCATTACCACTGGCTCTAAATTAACCCCGGGAGCTGCATGGTCTACAGCACGAATAAACTTCAGACTCGCTAGACTAGTTTCACCCTATGGGAAAGTTCAACAGGTCGGATGACCAGACTAAACTCTGATATCTCTTCTTCACTCTAAATGGCCCAGCACGAACTTGGTTTGGAACCCGAAGCATCCTTGCAAACAAGAAAATAATTCAAGAATTAACTACTTAAAACCTTCACTGACATCCTCCTGAAGGAAAGAGTTCAGTTGCTACTTCGGACGCATAGTAAATAGCCGAGTGACGCCGTCAGTGCGTACGTTGAGGAAACTAGATAGCCGGTTCCACTCTGGATATGGCTGAAGAAAACAAAGTAAAGTTTTTCATCTGTGGTGTAAAACAGCAGATATTTACGATCCTGGTATGAAATCCGCCAAACACGATCGCCGAATCCTCCACTGTGCCATGTACCCCCGAGAGGACCCTGGAAGTTCGAGCTAGTGAGTGCTACCGGCAGCTGTAAGTCGTTGTGATCTACCCTGATACGACGCAGTGAGAATTTGCGTGGTGATAGTGTTACGTAGCTGAAGGCGAGGATAACGCAGGAACCACCCAGACACAGCGCACAGGCCGAGAGCTCAGAGCCCGCACAAGACACAGAGCACACAAGCCCAGAACACACGCATAGCTGAGACACTTCGTTCACTTCGGCTTCTTCCACGGTATCCGCGGCACAGCCCCCGGTCACAAAACAAACGTCTCGGTGTAGAATAGAACGTGGCAGGGGTCGGCGGGAAGCAGGGTTTGAGACGAGAGACGTGTAGGATATTACGCCGAGCTTCACGGGAGGTGCTCTCTGGAAAAGCGGGCGATCTCGTTGGTGACTGCGGTTACTGACGGAGCACATGTTCAAGGCCAGCGTATCGGGACAGAAGTTTTCCACAAAGCCCGACGCGGGGAGTGTGCGACCGAAGCAAGACGAAGGAAACAGGGGAGAAAGAGGCCATGCGAAGGCGATTGTAGTAGCCCTGTTGTGAGGCCTGCGAGGCTAGTAGTCGGGATTGTGCCAGTTGGCGGCCGTGGTCGGCACGGGAATTTTTTTTTTTTTAAGAGGTATTTATTTAGACAACAACAAGGTCTCGGATGCAGGGGCAAAAGGCAGATGCACTCTGCCTGACGGGGCCCAAGCACCCGACACAATGCTCACGACAAGCGGCAAAAGCAAAAGCTTCATACACTCTCATTACAAAAAACAACACATAATTATACAAGGTAAAAGTAGGAGGAAGGTGCATACTTTTGCAATGACATAATTAAAGTAAATATTTACAAGACACATCACAACAAGAAAAACACGAGAATTCAAAGAGTTGACGGAAAAACAGGGACATCAAGAATTTTAATCATTCGGGCGAGAAAGGAGGTAAGCTTTAGCATTTCTATTGAATGACTTTTGGGAAACAGATTTCTGAATAATTTCTATGGCCTGTGTATGTTTATTTAGAAGACTGGGAATTAAATATGAAAGCATTTCGGTTCCATAGTTAGTCCTTACGAATGGTACTCTGTAACTGACGTGCCTTAATTTATAAGGCGCGTCACTACTAGAGTTTAATTGAACATATTTAGTGGGATGATGTTTGAAATCGTTAAACACATAAGAAAGCAGTTTCAACTCAAATAATTCATTGACTTTTAGAATAGAATGCTTAGAGAAGTACAAACCTGTATGATCATTGTATGCAAGGTTTTCGACATATCGTATTGCTTTTTTCTGTAATGTTATCAGCCTCGTGAGGTTAGTTTTCGTTGTAGATCCCCAAACAAGTAAACAATAATGAAGATGTGATTGAATTAGGGTATAATATAACTGCCACTTCAGCCATTTCGGAACAAGGTCTCGAAGTTTATATAATACACATAATGACCTTGATATGCTGGCATGAATCTTATTAATATGCAGGGTCCAACTCAAGTGTTCTTCAAAGATTATGCCTAAAAATTTGTAGGAACACGCTCAATTACGCTATTTTTGAATGTAAGATTAATTTCACTGTTATCAGGCTTGTTACGTGCCTTAAATACAATAAGCTTTGTTTTATTAACATTTAACTCTAGTTTATTTATATTCAACCATAAAGACAATTCTTGTAACCATGCATTTGCCTCAGCCTGAATATTACTAAGATGCATGCCAGAAAAAAATACACTGGTATCATCTGCATATAAAATTATTGTGGGAGTTCGAGGGATGGCTATTATATCGTTGATATAAAGAATGAAAAATACTGGACCCAAAATAGACCCTTGTGGGACACCGTATATTAATTGACCAGGTTGTGATTGATGACCATTCAAACATGTATACTGAACGCGACCGGAAAGATAAGTACGGATCAGATTTAAGGCAGCTCCTCGAATGCCGTAAAAAGGTAGCTTATAAAATAAAATATCATGTTTAACTGAATCAAATGCCTTCCTGAAATCTAAAAAAAGTCCAACTGTAAATTGTTTGTCATCCGTATTAGAAAATATTTTTTCCTTTATACTAAGCAATGCCATTTCTGTTGACTTCTTCTCACGAAATCCGAACTGTTCGTTAACAAAAATTTGTCTGTCGTCAAAGAACTTACACAGTCTGATTTTGATCAAATATTCCAGCAGTTTAGAAAACAAAGGGAGCACAGATATAGGTCTGTAGTTGTTTATATTGTCATAAGGGCCACCTTTGTGTAAAACAACCACTCTGGCAATTTTCATACCATCTGGAAAAATACCTTGAACTAACGCGTTGTTACATATATGCTGCAAGGGCAAGCTAATTAGATCGGCAACAGCAATAATAGGCTCGGCCTTAATTTCATCTGCGCCTGCCGCAGTGGATTTGTCTAGGCTTCTAAGAAATGTGAATACTTCATGTTCGCTGCAAGGATTCAAGAATATGGAACTACCAATTGGAGAGGCAATATACTGAGCAATTTCATGATTTCTATCCTGCTTCTGAGATGATTCGCCAGAGGATAGGAAATGAGCATTAAACTTGTCTGCCAAAGCAGCGCCACTGTATTCAACACCATTGAATGTTAATGTGCTGGGAATATGGGTTGTCGCTCTTCCCATGAGGTCGCTCAAACAATCCCATATTTTCTTAGGGCAATTGGAGACTGCTGAAAATTTATTCTGATAATACTGTTTCTTAGCTTTTTTAATATCAGAGCCTAACTTATTTCTAAGTTTTTTGTATTCCTTAAGTATGACTGGATCTTTTGATTGGATGAATTTGTCAAAAAGCCTGTCACGGGTTTGAATTCGTCGATATAACTCTCTCGTAACCCACGGCTTTCGAGACTTTTTGTGAGTTTTTCCCACTGTCAAAGGAAATGCGGTATCATATTTGCTTTTTACTAACTGAAGAAAGATATTGTACGCTATACTAGGATTTAACTCATTGTAAACTTCGCTCCAGGCAGTGCTTTCCAACATGGATCTAAACCTAGCTAAGTTTTCTTGATTGAAACTGCGATATACTATCTGGGGAGTTGGTACTTGCTTCCTTTTTTTTATCGCCCGAGGAAAAAAACAGAATATAGGCAGATGGTCGCTCAAATCAAATGTAAGCACACCTGATAGCACTCTTGATAACTCATGATTTGTAACACATAAATCTAATAATGAGTCCCTCTCTAAGGTTATTCTTGTTGGTGACTGAATAACATTGGTGCAGAGAAATGCATCAATGGTTTCACAAAAAAGACGTCGCGGGGAGCTGTTTGTCAAAAGATCAATGTTAAAGTCTCCAACCAAAACAACAGGGATATTTACGATACAAGCATATTCAAGAAGATCACGCACAAACTTGATAAATTCGGCACTTTCACTAGATGGGGGCCGATAAATGCAAGCGATCAGTGTTCCATGACATTTTATAGCAACCGATTCGTAGTGGGTATCGACAAGAGAAAAATCTGATAAAACTTCATAGTCAAGGTTTTCTTTAACATACAATGCGACGCCACCTCCTCTACGGTTTTCTCTGAACACGCCTTCAAACTTGTAGCCACGAAAGAAGATAACATCATTTTGATTTGTGAACCATGTTTCGGTGTACGCTAGTATATCAAATCTGTGATTCAGGGAATCCAAAGCTGATTGCATTTCAAAGTGCTTATTTTTTAGACTTCTAATATTCACATGAAAGACTGACATCCTGTCATTTTCGTGAACAAGACAACTGCGCACCGCAGAGTTAAAAGATAAAGCATTGTAGTAAAGAGGCTTTGTTTGTGATGCCATCAAAGCAAAATAATGAAAAAAACTGATCAGTAAGGCGAAGTAGAGGCGGTGCCTGCTCAGATGATATTTTCCAGGTCAGCAACACACGCGATCCGTATTGCCGTTTCACCCTGGCACTTGCGCACAAAAAGCTTTCCATTACTGTGCCAAGCATATTCGTACTGCTTTTCTGTGGCCCTTGTCCTCATCATCCACATGAGCTTTTTGTTCTGCGCTGTTAAATTGTCAAGAAAGTACACTGTGGATTAAGCTTCCCGCATACTTTGCTTCTTTGCCATCCATTGGTCCTTCATTACACGTGAGGAAAAGCGAACCAGAACTGCCGGGGTTTTGCCACGTTTAGCGGGCAGTCTATGAAGGCCTTCAACGTCGTGCTCAGTCAACTGAGGAAGCTCTAGGTCCTGGGCTATAGCATTGATTTTTTGGAACAAGTTTTCATTTTTGGTTTGCGCAAGTCCATGTACTTCCAAGTTATTCCGCCTGCTGTACTGTTCCAGACTGTTTATTTGCTGTCGTAGTTCGCAGACTTCGGTGTTAGTGTTCTCTGACTGAATCTGTGCCTCAATCTTTTCAACCCTTTTCGATAAAGTGACAATCTCAGTGGACTGAAGCTGCATTTTGGCCAGCACTTCATCATACTGATCTGAAAGATGCTGAACAGACTTTTCCATACTTTCCACTGTCTCTTTTACCTGGAAAAGGATATCTAACTTCTGTTTGATTTCCGGTAGTTCACAGAGCTTTTTGTTGATTTCCATTAGCATCCTTTCTGTCAGAGACTGCTCCTTCTGTACCTTTGTTACAATTTTTGAGCCTCGAGCAGCTGAAACTACACATGTTTGACACTTCCAACTTTTTTTATCGATATCTGTCATTGCTTTGTAGGCAGCTTTCGTCGTATTAGAACAAGCGCCTAAGTGGTAACCGTATCGGCATTCTGAGCAGGTAAGGGACGAGCCCTCTGCTGGAAGTGACTGATTACAAACCAGGCATATATCACAAACAGGATCACCCATAGCACTCGCGATGGAAAAGCATGCGGCACAGTAGAAAACAACTACAGCAACAGCACAGACTCAAGCGGCGGCGGCGTTTGGCAGAAGGTTTCTTATGACTTCAATAAGTGAAAGCACACCAACCTGCAAAGTGAAGGATTTGCAGTTACTCTGTGCGGCTGTTGCTTCCGCCACCGCCGCTGAGCAAGTGTGGGGGGCACAGGTGAGCCTTGTCCTTTTATATGCTCCTGGCTGGCGCTGCTTGTGTCGTTATCTTGCGGGGCCGATCGTCGTCGCTCTTGCCACTTTAGTTCACCAGGTGTATCGCTGCAAGCCTGGCCAAGAACTGCAAAGTGAAGGATTTGCAGTTACTCTGTGCCGCTGTTGCTTCCGCCACCGCCGCTGAGCAAGTGTGGGGGGCACAGGTGAGCCTTGTCCTTTTATATGCTCCTGGCTGGTGCTGCTTGTGTCGTTATCTTGCGGGGCCGATCGTCGTCGCTCTTGCCACTTTAGTTCACCAGGTGTATCGCTGCAAGCCTGGCCAAGAACTGCAAAGTGAAGGATTTGCAGTTACTCTGTGCCGCTGTTGCTTCCGCCACCGCCGCTGAGCAAGTGTGGGGGGCACAGGTGAGCCTTGTCCTTTTATATGCTCCTGGCTGGTGCTGCTTGTGTCGTTATCTTGCGGGGCCGATCGTCTTCGCTCTTGCCACTTTAGTTCACCAGGTGTATCGCTGCAAGCCTGGCCAAGAACTGCAAAGTGAAGGATTTGCAGTTACTCTGTGCCGCTGTTGCTTCCGCCACCGCCGCTGAGCAAGTGTGGGGGGCACAGGTGAGCCTTGTCCTTTTATATGCTCCTGGCTGGCGCTGCTTGTGTCGTTATCTTGCGGGGCCGATCGTCGTCGCTCTTGCCACTTTAGTTCACCAGGTGTATCGCTGCAAGCCTGGCCAAGAACTGCAAAGTGAAGGATTTGCAGTTACTCTGTGCCGCTGTTGCTTCCGCCACCGCCGCTGAGCAAGTGTGGGGGGCACAGGTGAGCCTTGTCCTTTTATATGCTCCTGGCTGGCGCTGCTTGTGTCGTTATCTTGCGGGGCCGATCGTCGTCGCTCTTGCCACTTTAGTTCACCAGGTGTATCGCTGCAAGCCTGGCCAAGAACTGCAAAGTGAAGGATTTGCAGTTACTCTGTGCGGCTGTTGCTTCCGCCACCGCCGCTGAGCAAGTGTGGGGGGCACAGGTGAGCCTTGTCCTTTTATATGCTCCTGGCTGGCGCTGCTTGTGTCGTTATCTTGCGGGGCCGATCGTCGTCGCTCTTGCCACTTTAGTTCACCAGGTGTATCGCTGCAAGCCTGGCCAAGAACTGCAAAGTGAAGGATTTGCAGTTACTCTGTGCCGCTGTTGCTTCCGCCACCGCCGCTGAGCAAGTGTGGGGGGCACAAGTGAGCCTTGTCCTTTTATATGCTCCTGGCTGGTGCTGCTTGTGTCGTTATCTTGCGGGGCCGATCGTCGTCGCTCTTGCCACTTTAGTTCACCAGGTGTATCGCTGCAAGCCTGGCCAAGAACTGCAAAGTGAAGGATTTGCAGTTACTCTGTGCCGCTGTTGCTTCCGCCACCGCCGCTGAGCAAGTGTGGGGGGCACAGGTGAGCCTTGTCCTTTTATATGCTCCTGGCTGGCGCTGCTTGTGTCGTTATCTTGCGGGGCCGATCGTCGTCGCTCTTGCCACTTTAGTTCACCAGGTGTATCGCTGCAAGCCTTCGTCGTGTGCGTATTCAAAACGCGGAGAAGTAGGGGCAGGAAGCAGCGTACCCAAAGGTAATTGGGGCTCCTGGCCGTACAAATGGTACAACGGGAAGTAACCGGCAGTGTCATGACGGGAGGAGTGTTATGCGAATGTCACGAATGGGAAGGCGATATCTCAGTCGCGATGGTCCGGTGAAACGTGCATTGTAAGCACAACGATGAGAGTGCGGTACGACGATCGATAACCCCCACCTTCCGCAAAGATGTTACGTGACTCAAGGCGAGTATAACGCAAGAACGACCCAGGCACAGCGCACAGGCCGAGAGCAGCTCAGAGCCCGCACAGGACACAGAGCACACAAGCACAGAACACGCGCATCGCCGAGACACTTCGTCTTCATTCACGATATCCGTTGCAATAGTATACGCGAGGTTGTCGGTGAAGAACTACGCCGCCAGCTGTTATCAGCGCACCTTGAGCTAGCGTCACTTACGGACTTGGTCCGCAAAGAATTCAGACAGGTGACTGGCACTACGCGTCCCGTACAAGAACCATCACAGTTGCCACGACCAACACCCTCAGAAACTGTCATGGCTCTACGCTGGCGCGGTACGCAACCAAAGCCAATCCGTCATCCCACTTCAGATAACTTTGCACCTTTCCTATGACTGCAGCAGTCAACCTACCCAAACATGCGTTATCTAGCCGCGCCAGGAAAAGCAAACGACTGGAGGACTCCCTGCCAGCGCCGCCCACTCTGCTTCCATTGCGGTGAGCCTAGCCACGTTATCAGGCGTTGCGGTTTGGTTTGGTTTGGTTTACGGGGTTCAACGTCCCAAAGCGACTAAGGCTATGAGAGACGCCGTAGTGGAGGGCTCCGGAAATTTCGACCACCTGGGGTTCTTTAAAGTGCACTGACATCGCACAGTACACGGACCTCTAGAATTTCTCCTCCAAAGAAATTCAACCACCGCGGCCGGGATCGAACCCGCGTCTTTCGGGTCAGCAGCCGAGCACCATAAACACTGAGCCACCGCGGCGGCTTATCAGGCATTGCCTGTACCGAACAATCCGTCTTCGAGGCTTCTCCTATGACACACCTCAGCCACGACCCAGCCAGCGATCAGAAGTTGTCAAAGATTACTTACGTCATACAGAGTACATGTCGAGCTGCTCATTGAGGTTGTCATAACCCATTGATGGGCGTTTGTTTCGCCATGACACACCTCCAAAGCGGATTTCCGAGGAAGGTTTACCAGCCCTCGCTGCAAAAACTACAAAGAGCAACCCTCCCTCCTTCTAACCATAAAAGAGCACCTCCGGCGCCGCATACGTGCTCTCATCTCTCCGAGTATGCTAACCCTCCCTCACAGTCTTACCCGTGAATAGAAGGCAGCGCTTCGGAGGATTCGGGTCAGGGTTTCTCACTCCTGCTCGAAAGTGAACTCAATTTCGAGACTTATATCCCCGCCCTAGGGGCCCAATCTACAAATCCCCGTATGCTGAGGCCGACATTCACCGCCTGCTGTGGGTTTTCCCGGCGCTGAAGACGGGAAAACACCTGGAGGCAGCGGGTCTCTAGGCGGCCAATCATTCATCATATATCGCTTTGGCGCTGGGACCGCATCATCGCTAACTCCTCGACTTCATTAGATGACCCAACCTTTCTTTCATTCATATAGCCATCCCTTTGTTTGAACCATCATTACGTACCCCTTTTATGCTCTAGGCATTAAATTTTATTTATTTATTCAAAATACCCTCAAAGGCCCTCATTCGAGGGTATTACTGGGGGGAGGGGAAGCGGGTACAAGGCATTGATTAAAGACTAATAATGCACTAAAATAAAACAGAAATAACAAATATTAAGGAAAAATAAAAAAATAGGCAACCATAAAAAGAGCCGGAACAATGCACATAGCAGCAAAATTTTTAGGAATTAATAACAGCACCGCAAGAAAAAGGCGAAGCAGGAAAAATTTCGCTGAAATGCAAATAAAAAATAAAAAGACAAGGCGGAAGAAGGTATGCTGAAAAAAAAAAACCTTTTCAGTTCTTTAAACATGAATGAATAAGGTGTTGGAACCTATTTGGGTCAGATTCTTTGGCAATGTCTGAAGATAAACCATCCTATTCGGTTATTGTGTGCGCTAAAAAAGAATAAGCATAATGGGATGACTGGCAGTTAATGCGTTTAACTTTGTAAGGATGATCACGACGTGGAAAGATAGCTGGGGGTGGCCGAAAGAATTCACCCTGAAGGGAAGGATGGTGATAAAGCTTATGGAAAAGTGATAGGCGGAAAATTTTACGGTGCAGAGCTAAGTTATCTAACTCGGCTTTAGACTTCAATAAGGTGAGGCTGGTGTAACATGAATAATCAGAAAATATGAATCGTGCAGCACGGTTTTGCAGGGCTTCGGTGTTACTGATGACATAAGTCTGATGAGGATCCCAAATGGCAGACGCGTATTCGAGTTTCGCGCGGATTAATGTGGTGTACGTTAGTTTTTTTTTTTTTGCATGTGTTGCGGCCTCTTTTAAATTATCTTTGAGAAATCCGAAAATACGATTAGCAGAGGCAATAGTGACACTAATATGATGATTCCATGATAAGTCTTACTGAAGGTTAATGCCAAGATACTTCTAACTTGTGATGAATTCTACACTACTGCTATCAAGAGAGTAGGTGGTAAGAATGCGTGGCTTGTTGGTGAAGGACATGAGCTTAGTTTTGGAAATATTTAACAGCATTAACAAATTAGAACACCATGTGCTTATCATTTCTAGATCAGACTGCAGTAACTGGCTATCAGCGTTACAGGTTATACATCGATAAAGCACACAATCGTCAGCAAACAGTCTGATTCTAGACGTCACGCAACTGGGTAAATCATTAATATAGATGAGAAAAAGTAAAGGTCCCAGTACACTGTCTTGTGGAACTCCAGACGTTACATTAGCACAACATGAGTTAGAGTTGTTAACTGATGTGAACTGGACTCTAAATGAGAGGGAATCTGCTATCCATGCACTAATATTAGGGTGAATGTTCAGTTGTGAAAGTTTAATAACAACCTTTGGTGAGGAAAGTGATCAACTGGTTTATAAAAATCGAAAAAAAATTCAGGGGGTACTTTGTTGACCTCAAGTGCGGTGAGGCGAAAGCCTTTAAAGCGGTGTTGCTGCTTGTGTCACTGATGTGTGGTTAAGATGTTAATTAAGTACACAATTTTTTGTGAATCTTAATTGCTGGAGACACTGGAAGGCGTTTGGGAGGCATCCGTCTGGTTCGACACCTTTCTTCAAACACACTCCAGCGTCCTAGACAAGGATAACTACATATGCGTTGGCAGGAAGTAGCGTAGGCATTAGCACGCTCGGCGGCGGAAAGGGAATAATGGTGGCTCGAATCTCACCGTGCACGAAGATTTTTTTTCTGGTCTGACTATAAAAAGCGCGACACCTCTGCTAACAACCTTCTGCTGACAACCTTCTGTCGACAACGATGAGGCATTAAAGGCTTCCGCCTTAATATTGCGTCACCTTAATAAATAGCGCCAGTCAGTGAATGTATGTCATTGATAAAACCGGCAAGTTGGGTGCCGCATGAGTAACCCTTCCAAAAGCCATGCTGATGATCGAAGTTAACGTTATGAACTTCAAGGTAGTTGATGAGCTGAGTATTTGTGATATGCTCGAGTAATTTACAAACTGTATTTGTTGAGAAGATGGGACGATAGTTAAGCTGAGAAGCACGATCACCTTATTTTAAATGGGTATTTCACTAATTTCCCTTAAAAACTATGGAGCTGAGATTGCTTCTTGGCGAAACCGCCCAGATACTCCATCGCTGACAATACAATGCCATACCCCGTCCACCACGACGACGCCACCGACGAAGACAGTCAGAGAGCGACGCGACACAACTTCAAGGTGATGGCGCTGCCCCATAAAATGAGAACGACTCGCTCCAGACGCAGTACTAACACTGGACGAAGCCGTAATCTCACGCCGAGACCGACATGCAACTCGAGAGCAAGAACTTCGAAGCTGCAAGCGAACATTCTCGGTCGTAAAGGACACTCTTGCGATGATTGGATAATTCGTAGCACAGCTGAAGAAATCCACGACCGCGTGGGACGGCATCCAGATGCGCCTCGCTGGAGGCTACCTTACTAAAACTTCGGGACGATGCTCTGCAAGAGTGACTCCACGGTTGCACAGGTTTTGTCAAAAGTAACCAGGCTGCATGGTGTGCTTCTCATTCGTATAGTAGAGTCCTTACGGCTTCCATAAAGATCAAAAACTTATTCTACAGTCAGGACAGGGGTTCTCCTTACCGTACAGAGATTTAGAGCTTGAGGGCTGTCATAATAACTTTAATGTACGACTGTGAAGAAAACCATGCAGCCTGGTTACTTTTGACAAAGACTGTACATGTCCCTCCAACATGAAGCTGAACACCCAGTAGGCAAAAATCCTACCAAGTTCCAAAGGACTTGGTTATTACGAGCCAAGAAGAAAACTAGATAGGTAACCGGATAACATGTGCTTGCCACACGCAGTCATGGAGTAATCATTAACTTAACGTTCAAACTTCGTTCTCTTTCACAGTTGAGAGGCCTGTACCCACCCGGTTACCGTCGTACTCCTGCAGCACTAATGCCGTGAGTTGATCTATGGCCAGAACTTTCTCAGTGAACACGAGGCGACCATCTACCTTCCATCAAGACTCATCATGCTCTCCAAAGACGAAATCCTTCCTTCGATAACAACCTTGGAGAATCGCGCTGCCCTGAGTGCCCTTGAACAAGGGAATTTCATGGTGGCTACAGGTATCAGGAACGCCAAGAACATCTAAGCCATCATCTAGGAAGAGGTGAGGGGTGGTGGACATGGAGTTGCTATTCTTTTGAGGAATCGGCACAGCAAGATGCATCGCCTGTTTCCTGAATGGCCGAGCTGAAGTGCTCCTTATTAACTTCAGCGAAGAATACAGACATCTCGACAGAGAAAGAAGGATTGCTTTTAGTAAAAAAAAAATGCCGACGATTACGTTACTTCCAAATGCGAAATTTGAGCGCAGCTCGTCAGCTGTTTAAGTTTCTCGATAGATTGAGGCAAACAATTCGAGCAAGACATGTATGTACAATTACAGACTTGTTATTTTTCGCACAGATTTCTTCTTCAAGAAACACTCCCCTAGCAGTTCTTGATTGTCATGAAGGAACCGTTGTGATCGGAGAAATAGATGGATGTATGCTCGACTTGCTGCACCAGTGCCTGGTTCTCAAAGACGAGGTCTACGCAAGTATTTCGCGAGGTTGTTACAGGTTGTTGGAGGCGTTACGAGCGAGAGGAACGGGATGTTCTCCCGCATAAGGGGTAAGAAATTCCTCTTTGTCTTTATATGCACATTAAAGTCTCTACCCACCCTGCCACCCTGGCAGTTGGCAGTTAACGGTTGATCGCAAGAGTTCGCTCACCGTTGTCAGCGCCAAAGCATGCAGCTCACATCTCTCTCTCTCTCATCATCCCACGTACCTATAAGCGCGATTCAGGCGTCCACTGACCAAGGCAGCCAGTTATGCGCGCTTCCTTTCCTTAAAAGGATCGGAGTGCAAAACGTTGTCAACACCAGCGCCAATGAGCGCAATGAACGCCGAAGGCCTATGGCTTCAGCGCTCCGTTTCTGGCACAACGTTGTCAATGCCAACGCATGCAGCGCACATCTGTCACTACCGCCACGTAGCTTAAAGCACGATTGAGGTGACCACTGTTCCAAGAGGGCAGTTATGCGCCTTCCCTCTGCTTTCCAAGCTCCTGCTCCATTGGTTTCGCAGCTTAAGGCGCGACTAAGGTGTCCACTGCTGGTTACAACGAACGATGGCGACGGCGACGCCGCGAAACGCAGAAACGGGCGCCAAAGAGCTGCGCTCTGAAACACGACACAGGAACGAAGAAGAGACGATGATGATGATGATGATGATGATGATGATGATGATGATGATGCTGATGATGATGATGATGATGATGATGATGATGATGATGATGATGATGATGATGATGATGATGATGATGATGATGATGTCCTCGGGCTGAATGGCACACACGAGCGCTCAACTTGTCTTTTCTTTCTTTCTGCGTCCCGTGTTTGCGCTAAATTCACTTCAGTGGAAAACCACCTATTCCAGCTTCATGCGCATGCGACCTTTATCTCTTCCTCTCTCTTAACCTTACACCTATCATTTTCCTTTCCATATTCCGGGACGCTGTCCGCTATTTACCTTCAAACATTTTCGTTAGTTTCTAAATTTATACCATATATGTTAGTATATTAACACACGTGCTACTCAATACAGCTTGCAGTAAGCAAGTTTGCTTCATTCGCTGAACGCATCTGACGACCCGAGAAAGGCAGACTGAGCGAACAAAAGAAGCACGCATACCTTTTTGCCGGTAATGGAATGCGCATCACGCCAGTACAGCTCTTCCGCACGCGCGCACTCTATGCATATGGCAATAACCTTGACAAAAGTATTTTTTTTTAAGAGCCGTTATGGAGCTGAGCCACCTCTGATAAATAGTGAACGAATAAAAAAAGAGCCTTGGTGAAAGACTAGCTGGTAAGGGAAGGAGGGAGCATGTTTGCTTTTCTGAAATATCGAGCAGTATCTACTCTGCACAACGAGACTTCTGCTTGAAAGCTCGTCACCGTGAATATTGCGACACATGTTTCAAAAATGAGATGTCACGAATATTGGGAAACGAGGTTCTATCCGTGCGCCGTGAAAACCCTATTGATGTGACAGGGTCTTTACTTTTAGGCAAAAAGTACCTGCCATATGCAAATATATTTTCCTTAAGTGCACAGTTTTTCTCGCAACGTCACATATGATGGGAACATATGAAGGTATTTTTCAGGAGAACGTTAATGCGAAGTTTACATTTTCTTCCCCTAAAGATTTCATTCTTCTTGTAGAGGTGATCAATACGCGAAACTATGCGCAATGATACTTACGAAACACGCTAGCAAACTTGGCCCGCGAGTCTTTGGAGTGTCGTTGTTATTGTTTCGTTTGGAAGCTGGGTAGGTCAAGGGCAAAATGACACCTGACTGGAAAAGCTTTTAAGCTTTAGGCTGCATTGGTCCGATTGCTCTAGCATATGTAGAAAGGGTATCTACTCACCTAGCGATGTACTTCTCGAAAGCTGCACTCTTATCCTCCAGTTTTTTTCGATTTTCTTTTTCCCCCAAAATAGAAAATGTAGAGAATTTAATTACGAAAACATCTCGCTGAGAGCACCACAAAGCACCTAGATTTCGACGTTCTCACCTGAATGCACCCACGAGTAGACCGACGTACAATATTGACCAACACCGTTAGGTGCCCTTTAGGTGTAATCGTACTATGAAAGAATGGTCAAAGAGCCAAGCTGAAAAGGCAGAAAAATGTTTTTTTTTTCATTTCGTAGCTATGTATTACGAAGCACTTCCTTAACCTCTGACAGTATCATCATCATCATCATCGGCCTGACTACACCCACTGCAGGGCAAAGGCCTCTCCCATGTCTCTCCAATTAACCCTGTCCTTTGTCAGTTGCCTCCACTGTATCCCCGCAAACTTCTTAATCTCATCCGCCCACCTAACTTTCTGCCGTCCCCTGCTACGTTTGCTTTCTCTTGGAATCCACTCCGTTACCCTTAAGGACCAGCGGTTATCTTGCCTTCGCATTACATGCCCTGCCCAAGCCCATTTCTTCCTCTCGATTTCAACTAAGATGTCATTAACCCGCGTTTGTTCCCTCACCCACTCCGCCCGCTTTCGATCTCTTAACGTTACACCTATCATTTTCCTTTCCATAGCTCGCTGCGTTGTTCTTAACTTAAGCTGAACCCTCTTTGTTAGCCTCCTCGTTTCTGCCCCATAGGTGAGTACCGGTAGGATACAGCTGTTGTATACTTTTCTCTTCAGGGATATTGGTAAGCTACCATTCATGATATGAGAGAACGTGCCATATGCGCTCCACCCCATTCTTATTCTTCTAGTTAGTTCCCTCTCATGATCCGGATCTGCGGTCACTACCTGCCCTAAGTAGACATATTCTCTTACTACTTCCAGTACCTCGCTACCAATGGCGAACTGCTGTTCCCTTGCTAGGCTGTTGAACATTACTTTGGTTTTCTGCATGTTAGTTCTTAGCCCCACCGTTCTGCTCTGCCTGTCTAACTGATTAATCATGCTTTGCAGTTCTTGTCCTGAGTGGCTTAGCAAGGCAATGTCATCAGCGAATCGTAAATTACTCAGGTATTCTCCATTAACTCTTATCCCCAACTGTTCCCATTCCAGTCCCCGGAATACCTCCTGTAAGCAGGCAGTGAAGAGCATTGGCGAGATCGTGTCTCCCTGCCTGACACCTTTCCGTATTGGAATTTTATTGCTGACTTTATGGAGAACTATAGTAGCTGTGCAATCGTTATAAATATCTTCCAATATTTTCACATAGCACTCTTCTACACCCTGATTCCGCAATGCCTGCATGACAGCTGAGGTTTCCACTGAGTCAAATGCTTTCTCGTAATCAATGAAGGCCATATATAGGGGTTGGTTATATTCTGCGCATTTCTCTATCACCTGATTGATAGTGTGAATGTGATCTATTGTCGAGTATCCTTTACGAAAGCCTGCCTGATCATTTGGTTGACTAAAAGTCCATGGTTGTCCTGACTCTATTAGCGATTACCTTAGTAAATACCTTGTAGGCAACGGACAATAAGCTGATTGGTCTGTAATTCTTCAAGTCCTTGACGTCTCCTTTCTTATGAATTAAGATAATGTTAGCGTTCTTCCAAGCTTCTGGTACTCTCGAGGTCACAAGGCATTGCGTATACAGGGTGGCTAGTTTTTGTAGCACAATCTCTCCTCCGTCCTTCAACAAATCTGCTGTTACTTGATCCTCATCAGCTGCTTTCCCTCTTTGCATTGCTCCTAAGGCTTTCTTTACTTCCTCCTTCGTTACTGGCAGGATGTCCCATTGCTGTGCTCGACTGCCTCCCTCAGTAACTTGATGATTAGGTTCGCTACTGTATAGATTTTTGTAGAACTCTTCGGCTAATTCAACTATCTTATCCATATTGCTGATGACATTGCCCTGTTTGTCTTTTAGCGCATACATCTGGTTTTTACCTATGCCCAGTTTTCTCCTCACTGATTTTAGGCTACCTCCGTTCCTTAGAGCATGCTCGATTTTCTCCATGATAAACTTTCTTATGTCCACTACCTTGCGCTTATTTATTAACTTCGATAGCTCTGCTAGTTCTATCCTGTCCGTGGAATTAGACGTCCTCATGCTTTGACGTTTTTTAATCAGATCTTTAGTCTCCTGAGATAGCTTGCTGGTATCCTGTCGAACAATCCTACCAACTACTTCTGCAGCGCACTCTGTAACGATAGCTGTAAGATTATCATTCATTGTTTCAACAGTACGGTCGTGTTCTTCAGTTAAAGCGGAAAATCTGTTTTGCAGCGACATTCTGAATTCCTCTACCTTCCCTCTTAATGCTAACTCGTTAATAGCCTTTCTCTTCACCAGTTTCCTCCGTTCCCTCTTCAAATCTAAGCTAACACGAGACCTTACCATTCTGTGGTCGCTACAACGGACCTTACCGAGGACCTCCACATCCTCTACGATGCCAGGGTGTGCACACAGTATGAAGTCTATTTCATTTTTAGTCTCACCATTGGGGCTCTTCCACCTCCACTTCCTGTTTGCTCGTTTGCGGAAGAAGGTATTCATAATCCGTAAATTATTTCTATCTGCGAACTCTACTAATAACTCTCCCCTACTGTTCCTAGAACCTATGCCATAGTCACCTACCGCCTTGTCTCCAGCCTGCTTTTTACCCACCTTTGCATTAAAGTCGCCCATCAGAACAGTGTACTGTGATTTTACTTTGGTCATTTGGCTATACTGACAGTATAGCCGAATGAAATAGTCCAAATTGTACACATTGTTACGCTTCTCTGAGTATATATATACAACGCGTAAATGGGGCGGTTTTTTAAATGTTTACCGATTTTATTTTAAAAACTGTAAAAGCTACATTGGTGCAGTGTGTGCAGATGAATTGTATAGCAAGGCACACATTATGTACGTCATAGAGCTCAGTCATTAGACGACTAATTTCCTGAAATTTACTGATCAACTTTTTTATTTTTTATTTAGGAAGGCAAGGTTATATTTCGTAACTGAAGGCCATCAACATCGAAAGTGATCACAGTTTTTAAATCTTCTTAGTCGCCAATGTCGCTCGAAATAGCGACCATCACAAACACCTACTTGAAAGCTCGTTGAGCTGGCGTTTCCGCACAGATTATTTATAAAATGGCATCGCTGCTTGTTATACCCCCTCCGAATCAAGTGACCGTCTTCCACATCAGGCCGCCGCGGTGGCTGAGTGGTTACGGCACTCGGCAGCTGAGCCGAAAAACGCGGGTTCGATCCCGGCCACCGCGGTCGAATTTCGTTGAAGACGAAATTCTAGAGGCCCGTGTACTGTGCGGTGTCAGCGCACGTTCAAGAACCCCAGGTGGTCGAAATTTCCCGAGCCCTCCACTACGGCGTGTCTCATAGCCTGAGTCGCTCTGGGACGCTAAACCCCATGAACCAAACCAAACCTTCTTCGGCATCATCAAACACACCAATGACGTCTGTATTTGAAAGATAAGAAATACGAGCGACACCAGTTTATAAATATGTCATGCGGAAAGGCGCACTCAACGACCATTCAAATTCTTGGTTCTAATATTCGCTATTTTTAGCCACATTGTCTACTGAGAAACTTTAAAAACAGGGATCACATTCAACGTTGAAGGGTTGAAGGCTTTCAATTTTGCAATATAATCTTCCCCTTTAAGTCTAAAAAATCTTTCATAGTTGATTTTAACTACTTTATTGTCCAACTGTTGATTCATACCAGGTAAATAAAGTCCGCCTTGCTCTAGAGTCTAGCTCAATAGAACGCACCGACGTGTGTCTCACAGTTCTTAAAATAAATATTCGTAAACGACAAGACGATAACGCTGTATAACAAGCAACATATATAAGAGTGCAAAATAGCGACGACATTGGCCATCACCCTCCAACTGAAGCCACAAAGTAATTCTTAACTAGTTTCAGAAGAAATGAGCTCCTAACGTCTCTATTCTCTCAACCCGCAATGGAGCTTGCCCTGAGATAAAGCATTAAATAAGTTTATTGTTGTGCAGCACCACATTTTTTAGTGCCAATAAAACGAGTCACATGTAAGCATGCAAATTTTACTTTATATCCAGAGACCGTCTGGTGTTCTGGCGTCTTCAGCTGCCATTTTTTTCGTGTTGTATAAAGGCGCGCTTCCGCTTGTACTAGCTTCAGTGTGAAGGTACCCAGTTTGCCTGTAGCCAATGCATGGTAAACCAAAACTGCGATATGCCAACGACGGCGACCACGCTAGCGACCTAGTGACTTCGAAGCGATGACGCCTCTTCGTCGGTAGTGATCGAAAGGCACGCAGGTCTTTTGTTATGCAACCGATGGGCATCACTAACCTGCCTCGATTCTTCGCTGTGCAGTGTCTTGGCATCTGGTGGCTTCAGTCCCTGGGCTCCTTCGACGGGCAGGTCTCCGGTCCTGCCCTTGTGACCGGTCCGCTACCAAGCGTCCCGCCTGGCCCATGGTCGATGCCCCGTTGCGTTGCTCGTTCCGAGCCTGTGGACTTCAACTTCACGCCCAAGCGATCGGTGTACCCGGAGGAACTGCGTCTCTCGGAAGCCGCTGCATCATTTGACAGTTGGGCATCCCAGTGTGCGCAACCCCACCTCCCTTCTCTGGATCAAAGGCTGTGGCTATCTTCACATCTGGTCACCGGAACTTCAATCATGCTATCGCCATCACGGACGGCCAATATAATCCCTTCGCACATCGGCGCGCATTTCAGTGGGCTCGGCAGCATATCTAAGACGGGCATCACTAACCTACCTCGCTTCTTAGCTGTGCAGGTAACGAATTGTTATTGTCTTTATGCTAAGCGTACTAACAACCGTTGTTTATTCGTGCTGCCGGGCCCACGCAGCTCATGTCTCATTATGTACGACTGTGACTGCATCCTATTGAAGTTACTTTTATTAGCTGGATGTAGAGACTAATCCTGGACCTCCTCATGAAGATTTTGCCCAACTGCTAGAAGGGATACGTCAAATCAAGTCCGGGCAGACAGCTATGCTTGAAGAATTGAAAACCATTCGCTCCACTTTAACCGAACATGAATTAACTTTTAACGAACTGAAAACGCGACTGACCAAAATTGAAACCGATTGCGCGTGCTTCTGTGACGTAAAAAATGAAGTAGAAGGCATCAGGGCCATGACTAAGGAGTGTAAGGATTTCGTCTTGACACTGTCTGCCCGGATTGACGAAGCGGAAAACAGGTCACGTCGATGTAATTTGATATTTTACCGTCTGGAAGTCAAAAGCAAGGAATCATGGGATGTATCCGAGATACGTGTCATCGACCTTTGTGCTGAGCAGCTGGAAGAATCTGTTAAACCCCGAGATATTGAGCGCGCTTATCGGTTAGGCGCCTTTCAAAACGGCAAGAAAAAGCCAATAATTGTTATGTTTGCTCATTTCAAAGATAAGCAGCGAATAATCTCTGCAAGTGGCAAACTGATGAACAGTGGCTTCACTATTGCTGAAGATTTCTCGCCCGGAACACGACTTTCTCGTAAACGCCTCGTCGAATTTGGCCTCAGTCTAAATCTCAAGACAAAATTTAAACTGCGATACGACAGGCTCCTCGTAGGAAATAAGATTTACGTGTTTGACCATGATTCCGACAAAGTTACTAAACTAGCAAAATAGCAACCAGTCAGAACAAGGCACAAAACCAGCCATCATGACCCATATCCTCTGTCATTTTTGTTAGTCAATATTCGAAGTGTCATCCCTAAAAGAGATCGCTTATGCAGCGTAATTTCTTCGTCCTCTTCCAACATCGTTTTACTAACAGAAACGTGGCTTAGTTCAAACATTCGTGACTCTGAGATTCTGCCTTCACTATCAGGTTTTGACGTCTTTCGCAAAGACAGAGATGACAGCATGCGCGGTGGTGGTGTCCTTATAGCCACGAAATCGGAACTGCGTTGTTCCCGCTTAGATATCTCATCCCCGCTTGAAATCATTTGGCTCATTTGCACTGAAAGCTTTCCAAACGTCATCGTTGGTGTCTGCTACCGTCCACCCAGTTATGATAGTTCATTTGTACTTCTCTTCTATGACGCGCTGAGCACCATAACTACCACACACCAAAACCCGCCTATCATGCTTTTTGGTGATTTCAACTTTCCGTCAATAAACTGCTCTGATACAGCGTCCCTGCTAACCAAATGTACACTACCAAGCGAATTCCTAAACAGGTGCCTTACGTTCGGTTTAACACAGTTAGTTACCACTCCTACGCGTGTAACTGATCACTCCGCCTACATTTTGGACCTTGTCCTAACCACTCATCCAGAGAATTTTTTCTCTCTAACTTGTTTGCGTGGCCTGAGTGATCATTTGGCAGTTCACACTACTTTCTCTTGCAGCATGATTAATAACAAAAGAATTAAAAACACAATTACACTTTATGATAAAGGCAATTACGTAACCATAAATCACGACTTCACAACCTTCTTAGATAAGTTTACACCTCGGTTTCGTTCTCCCTCCATCGAATCTGTAGCAGCCGCAGCGGCCTTACTCAGCAGGAGCAGCAGGAGCAGCACCTGCCTCCGAAGACGATGACGCAGAAGCGCCTCCGAAGAAGTTGAAGCACACGCTGCGGCGAAGGCACGGTTTCCTGTACGCAGAGCGGGCCATCTGTCGAAGCCATCGTCGGTGTACCTCGGACTGCCTGCCTATCTGCTTTGGTTCCTGGTGTTGCCGGGCGTTTCTGCTTGGTGAGGCCGTTCCACGTTCGGGGGTTTTTTGGTCAGGATTCAGGGCAGCACTGTAGATTTGAGTAATGTGAGGTTGCCTTTGCGCCGGCTGTAGGCATGGCTTTCACCTCCCCGGGTGGGTGCTCGGCAGCCTGGTTCGCCAGTCTGCCGGTCGAAAGCTTGCCTCTGACTTCATTGGGAGGAATGGTGTAGATGCAATTCCGGTGGTGTTTGTACCGTTAGGTGATGGAGTACTAAAAATGAAGAATTCCAAAGCTATCCAGCACGAACTGAAGAGTCCGTCAAATCACTATTTCGACATCTCTGAAGTGCGACCTTTCGGGAGGCGTGGTATTCTTTGCAAGTCGGCAAACATTGAGTGTGTGTCGGATCTGCTCCGGTGTCGTACTTTTACTGCAGTTCCGGTTAAGGCCTTCATTCCGGAACAGCTTGCGTGCACCAAAGTTATCTTCCGTGGAGTGGACCCGTCATCTTCCCAAGTCGAAACACATCATCACCGACTCGCGAGGGGCCTGTCGGAACTACGAGTTGGGCTGGGCTCCCCCGCTTGCCTGGCGCATACTGGAATATAGCTGTCGATCTGAAGATCCAACTCCACGCAACCTGATTTGGGCCCCCGGTCACCAGGGACTCCAGGGAAACGAACAGGCCGATCAGGCCGCCCGCGCACTCTCTCCCCGGGCTATCTCCCTGTCCTTGGAAGGGTACTCCCAATCAGACAATCTGGCCATTACATTCAAACAAATCACCGATTACTACAAGGAGGAGCACCGGCGCTACCCGGCCCCTTGTAAGGGTCTGGATCGCGCTGACGAGCGCCTCCTCATCAAAATTCTTACTAACACTGTACTGTGCCCGGCGGTGCTTAAACATTTCAATACATCATTTGATGGCGCGTGCCAGTTCTGTGGGGAGGTGGCTGACACCTTCCACATGGTTTGGGCGTGTCAGTCAAACCCATCTATCCCCCCCAACCCCAACCCCACCAGAGAGGACTGGGAGGCGGCCCTGCTCGGCTGTCAGGACCTAAAGACCCAAAAGGCCTTGGTTCACCGGACGCGGGCGGCGTTGCTTGCCAATGGGGCCCCGGAATAGGGGCTCCACCTAGTATTGTTAGGGGAAAGGGCCAATAGGGCCTACCCCAATCACCTCTCTGTAAATATTTATTGTATTATAAATGTTTTTCACCACCACCACCGCCCAAGAAATTCTGGATGAATTCCAGGACGCAGGAGCCGGGGTTATTTCTGTATACCGCTGCTCGCGCGAGGTCGCAAGAGTGCGTGTTGCTACAGAGTCGGTAATTACAACTTTTGCTGGTGGCACCTGCCCCTCTGTGAGGATCTGTGTGATTGCAGGTCTTATTTTAAACGGACACAAAAGTACAAACAATAAACGAGGCGGCTTTTATCGGAAAGGAAACCAATTTCAATATGAGCGAGAAAAAAGGAAAGGAACAAGAGAGCAACGCAACAACACACGGGAAAAAACACACGGTGGAACAGAACAAAGTGCTTACGGACAATACAGGGAAAAGAAAGTCAAAGAGGAAAGTCACACTACTTGTCTCTTATTCGAGCAACGAGCGGGGAGGACTGGCTGGGTGTCGGGCAGTCAGGGAGTCTCTGGGCGTTCCAATGTGGATGCAACGCTACCGCAGCGTCGGCGTCTGTGGGCTCCCAGCACGGTTCCCAGGTCTGGTATCCCGGAAAAGTCACGTAGGCGCCAGAAGCGGCCTGTGTGGAGCAGCTGACGGATGGACGGAGAAGAGTGGCGCCTGGGCCTGGTGGTTGAGGTCTCGACGATGGATGTCTAGGTCTGGTGGCCCGGACATCTGCGGCTGAGGCCCAAGCCCGGAACTCGGGGAGCCAGCAGAACTCGTCCACGTCCGTCGCCCACCGCGCTCTTCTCTTCCCTGCCACGTAATCCTCTTCGACCTGCCCCGCGTTCCCCTCCGCACGCGCTCCTCGTGCTTTGTCTTCTTCTCCTCACGAACGCCGCTGGGTGGCGCTATCTCCTTACAGAAGGCCCCCTCTTCGGAAGTTTTTTCCAAGGGAAAGAATTCAACTTCAGGAGAGCGACACCAGACGCGTTCGACGATCGCAACACAGAACACCGCACCACAGCGCGCACACTACACACCACACACAATACGACGGTCGTCAATGTTCGAAGCGTTCACAGACATTCGCACACACAGCACAGAGAGCACATGGAAAGTCAATGTGAAGCGTCCATAGAGGGCGAAGAAACACGGAAAGCATCAAAAGTAAGCAGCCGACACCCAAAAACAAACATGAACAAACACAAACAATGCCAACAAGAACAGGTGTGGGCTACATTCTTCCGTATTCTATTCTTCACATCAAACCACTTCACCGTCGCGAGAACTCTTTCAACTAGTACTTCCGTTTTCCTTTGTGAAACCGGTTTCTCCAAACCGACCTCGGTCTCCACCATGGTTTTAAATATCCCCGTCCTACGATGTTATACATTCTGTGCCGGCCGTTGTCTGCCGGCACCGATGGAACAACGGCGTCATTTACTTTGTTCTCCCTTTGCTTTGACACAGTCGGTTGACACTTAGCACACGATCTGACATAACTCTTAATATCAGCCTGTACACCGGGCCAGTAAAACTCACTGAGCACCCTTGCTATTGTTTTCCGTATTCCTTGATGGCCGGATAATGCACTCTTATGCGCCAGCTTAAGGACTTGCGTGCGTAAGCCCTTCGGTACCACCGCTTGCTCAACGACTCGGCCGGGACACACTTGGTATGTCCGGAAGAGAACACCTTCATCTGTATCAAAAGAGTGGGCGGTCTGTCCCTTGCCACGAAATATTTGCCCCAACTTCCTGCGACACACCTCTAAGGTCGGGTCTTCTTCCTGTTTGAGGCGAAACTCCGGCCGTGACAAGTGGAGTGTGTTCAGAGTGGGGCTTTTACTACTCTCTGAAATCTTTGCTGCCACCGTAAGGGAAGGAACATCGGCCGAACTCGTCATGGTAAGGGAAACTGCCTGATCAGTTAGAACTGGCGGGTCAACCGAGAATGGAGGTTTAGCGCCAGGGACATTGCCTATTATGATGTCGTACAGGGGTGTAGACAAGCACCGCGCGGTGGCCTTACCCGAAAAATATGATGAGGAAATCACCACCTCCGCTTCCGGAACTTCTACACGGGTCCCATTGGCTTAGAATAATGTAGCCTGTTTCCCTGTAAGCGCCGCTGCCGGTACAAGGGACTCACGCACAACAATGCCGGTGCTGCCCGTATCCCGTAATACCGAACCAGGCTGGCCGAACACCTCACCGTGCGCCACGGGCATAGCAGTTTCCACCGGGTTGGAAGGACAGACCATCTCCCCCAACTGGCCCTCTACGCGCGTTACCACTGCAGTGCTATCGGGATGTGAATATCGAGGTGTCATGCAACAGGCGGACTCCTCACGGTCTCCTGGCCTCTTAGCTTTGCACGACTGGGCATCATGTCCTACCTCGCGGCACCAGGTGCAATACAATTGCTTCGGCTTTGTCCGACAATCCGACGCATTGTGCCCAGTCTTGTCACAAAGAAAACACCGAAGGCGGGATTGTGAACGTGAAACCTTGTCCTTGGCTTTAACTATCGTGTGCTCCCCCTCCTCTTTAAAGAACAACAAGTTATTTTGCCGCTGTGCTTCGAGAAAATGATCGGCAGCCTCCGCCAGCTTGGAAACTGTCTTACCCTCCCGCTCACGTAAGAACAGGGCTAAACGAGAATGACAGTTGTTCAGATTGTTCAGAAATTGCTCGCTCACGACCATCTCGCGAACCACCTCAAAAGTGCGGCCTTCTCCCCGCATCTCGACCCAACGGTCAAAGAAGCTAAACAACCTGGCAGCATATTGCGAGGCCGTTTCTCCATCCTGGGGCTTGCTCTGGCGAAACTTCTCTCGGTACCCTTCCGCGGTGAACCTAAACCTCTGAAGCAAGGCAAGCTTCGCTTTGTCATAATCCACGGAATCCTCAGGCGAGAGCCGACCGAAGACCCTAAGTGCTTCGCCGCCAAGACACAAGCTCAACGCCGTTGCCCACTTTTCTTTTGGCCAACCCTGCCCCGTGGCCACATGCTCAAACCTCTTTAAGTAGGCATCGAGGTCATCTCGCGCTTCATTGAACTGTGGTATGAGGCTGTGCGGGTTAATGAAGCTAGCCGGTGCGACGCTACGCTCTCCACGGTCACTCGGAGGATTTGCGCCACCCTCCTTGAGCCTTATTTGTAGTTGCAAGTTCTGCGCCTCTAACTCCAAACGTTCCTTCGCAGCTCCACGCCCCGTCCCCAAATTCCGTGCCTCTAACTCCAAATTCCGTGCCTCTAACTCCAGCTTCTGCTTCGCAGCTTCACGCTCAGCGGCTCTCTCTTCCCGTGCCTTACGAAGCTCGTCCTCCACCCACGCTCGTAACTCCGCGCCGCACAAGCCCATGCGCTCGCCTAAAGCAACCAAATCTGAAGCGCTCATATTGTTCCTAAATTAACACAACAGGCAAATAAATAAAAAACGACCTCGTCCTGTCGTAGTGGACGCCAAATTTGTGAGGATCTGTGTGATTGCAGGTCTTATTTTAAACGGACACAAAAGTACAAACAATAAACGAGGCGGCTATTATCGGAAAGGAAACCAATTTCAATATGAGCGAGAAAAAAGGAAAGGAACAAGAGAGCAACGCAACAACACACGGGAAAAAACACACGGTGGAACAGAACAAAGTGCTTACGAAAAATGCAGAAAAAAGAGTCAAAGAGGAAAGTCACACTACTTGTCTTATTCGAGCAACGAGCGGGGAGGACTGGCTGGGTGTCGGGCAGTCAGGGAGTCTGGGCGTTCCAATGTGGATGCAACGCTACCGCAGCGTCGGCGTCTGTGGGCTCCCAGCACGGTTCCCAGGTCTGGTATCCCGGAAAAGTCACGTAGGCGCCAGAAGCGGCCTGGGTGGAGCAGCTGACGGATGGACGGAGAAGAGTGGCGCCTGGGCCTGGTGGTTGAGGTCTCGACGATGGATGTCTAGGTCTGGTGGCCCGGACGTCTGCGGCTGAGGCCCAAGCCCGGAACTCGGGGAGCCAGCAGAACTCGTCCACGTCCGTCGCCCACCGCGCTCTTCTCTTCCCTGCCACGTAATCCTCTTCGACCTGCCCCGCGTTCCCCTCCGCACGCGCTCCTCGTGCTTTGTCTTCTTCTCCTCACGAACGCCGCTGGGTGGCGCTATCTCCTTACACCCTCTAAGCGGAAAATATGGCCTATTGTATATCGCGTGGACCCGTTGCAATGCAATGCGCAAACTGTTGGCGATTTGGACATAGTGGTAAAGGCTGCAAGTCGGCGACTAGATGCCGGGTGTGTGGTGAAGGTCACTCTTCCGACAGCTGCACTGCTGGTGAACGTGTCTGTTGCTTGTGCAGTAAAGCCCACAGTGCTGATGATGCCACTTGCGAAAAACGGTCACAGGAGCAGAGTTTATTGGAATTAATTGAGCAAAATAGATGTTCCCGAGCAGACGCTCATGCGCTCCTTAACCGCAGAAATCACTCTTACGCCAGCCTTGTGCGTTCCTCTACTCCCGACCTTGAAGACACGCTGTCTGCCAAGATTGTGTCAAGCGTCCAAAAAGCACTGTCAGCTGTGGTAGAGCGTATGCTCAGCAGCTTTACTCAGGGTTTGTCTGAGATTGCTGCGAGTCAGGCAGTTTGTCATCCCCCACCTGCAGTGCCGCCAGTGGCAACTTCACTTCAACCGTGTGCTGAAAGTTCGATTGGACCATCATCTTCCAATATACCGACTCCTGTGCCACCTGTCGATAGCGTCCCAGTTAGTCTCCCTCGCAGCAGTGTCTGTACTACTGATGTGGAAATGACCTGCTCTACACAGAAGCGTCGTGCTTCCACCTCTCCCTCTAAGACCTCCGTTCCCCAGTTCAAGACTAGAAAAGGGCCTGCTAAAGTCTCCTCGAAGTCTGATATGCTAAAGGAGGCTGTTTCAGCCTCTATTCTCGACTAGTTATCATGGCTGGTGTAAAGGTTCTACAATGGAATTGCCGATCTCTTGCTTCTTCTCTTATAGATTTAAAACTTCTTTTATCTGCTCATAATCCAGATATAGTGCTCTTACAAAAAACTTGGCTCTCCTCTGTAAAATCATTTTCATTAAATAGGTTTCGTGTTTTTCGAGCGGACCGCATACATGGTAGGGGCGGTGGGTTAGTGACCCTGATTTCTTCAAAACTGTGTCACCGCGCATCAATTAATAAAAAGGTTATGCTTCCCGACTGCGAGCTCTTAGCTGTTGATCTTATTTTGCCGCACTGTGCTCCTGTCACAGTTTCTAACGTATATTATCCAGCAGGAGTAAGCAGAACAGACCACCTGGACAGCTTGCTTGGTAACTCTAATAGGGTCATTATTGCTAGAAACTTTAATTCACATCACGTTGTCTGGGATACCTCCACTGACTCTCATGGTCAGATGTTATGGACATGGATGTCGGCAAATAATGTGCGCTGCTGCAATTCTCGGGCCATAACATTCATCCGTGGAAATTCGAGTTCAGTTCTCGATTTGTCTTTGGCAGCAGGTGGGGTAGGTATAGGGGCATGGTCCACAGTTGACAGTGGTACGTCTAGTGACCACTTGCCAATTATTTTCACCATCTTGGTGCGCTCACTCCATGGGCAGGGTTCTGCCCGAAAGTTAGTTAATCTTGCAGCCTACAAATCGTCTTTGCGCGCTTCCCTTTCATCTGATGTTTGTTCCAACGGAAACGACAGAGCTCAGCGAGTGTTTCATTCTGTTTTGAAGGCTACAGACAGTTCACAGTTCATTGTGCGGTCGGGTGTTAGCAATAAATCACCATCCCCATGGTGGAACGCTGCGTGTGAGACAGCCTTCCGCCGTATGAAAGCAGCATGGAAGAGCCTTTCGCAAAATCAGAGCCCTGCTAATTGGATCAACTATAAATTTTTCTCGGCCTCGTTTAAGAGAACAATAGCAAAGGCAAAGGAGGACTACAATCAAAATTTGAATACCTATTTGTCAGCCGGAAACAATAGGAAGGCTCTGTACCGTTTTATGGAACGGAATATCCACTCCTCATCAATGCAGTTAACAAGCTCGGCTGTACTGTCTCCTCATGAGGCGAAAGATGAGTTAGAGCGAATCGCACAAGGGCTTCCGTTACGCTTTCAGGAGCAGCGCAGAGTACCCCTGTTCGACCCCTTCCCCTGCTCAGATTATGTGGCGGTTGATAAATCAGAACTACTAACTGTAGTTTCTACGATGCAATCTTCGGCTCCGGGTTCGACGGTGTTACGGTCGGTATGTTGAAAATCTTAGCTGAAGAATTCACTCAGGACCTTCTCGATCTTGTCAACGCTTCATTGGAAACTGCATGGCTGCCGCACTCCTGGAAGGTGGCGAAAATAGTATTACTCTTAAAAGATTCAAAAAAATGATTCCATCTTGATAACATTCGGCCGATAGCTCTAACATCCAATTTGGTAAACCTCGTGGAAAGAATTGTGCACAGCCGCCTGTCAAAGCATGTTTCAGAAATTAATGCATTGTGTCCAGCCCAGATTGGCTTTCGCCGCGGATGCTCAATATGGTCTGCCCATGCTGATTTAGAGAGCAGAATCCGCCTTGCTATGCGCAAAAACGAAGTCCCAGCCTTAGTGACGCTTGACATTGCTAAAGCATACGACAGTGTTGAATATTCTATCCTTCTCACGAAATTGTCAACACTACACCCGCCGTACTACGTTTATGCGTGGATCAGTGAATTTTTAGCGGGACGGCAGTTTTTTTGCACTGACTGCTCCTTCAGTTCAGACACCTACGCCCAGACCAGAGGTGTGCCACAAGGTTCTGTGCTTTCGCCCCTTCTTTTCAATATTCTGATGTGTGACATTCCCATCCACCCTGACGTTACAGTTTACGTTTATGCAGATGACATTGCCTTCTTTGCCTCGGCAACCGACATTCATGCCCTGTATCGTTGTCTTCAGGCTTACCTCAATGCTCTCGAGGTTTGGCTTAATAGCATTAATCTGGTGTTAAATGTGCATAAAAGCGGTGTGTTAGTTTTTCAATCTAACATGCCTTTATATATATCGTTACGATATCGCACGGACAATATACCGCAGGTGGAATCCTTGCGGTATCTAGGCGTAATTTATAATGCTAGTATGGACTGGCGGCCCCACATCAAGAGTAACGTTGAGAAAGGAGAGCGTGCGGTGGGTCGGCTACTTCGAATAAGCAATAGGAGATTTGGCATGCGTCGGGACACGCTCCTACTCCTTTACAAAGCCTATGTCAGACCCATTTTGGAATTTGGCTGCATACTCTTTTCTGGGTCCGCCAAATACAAGCTCCGTCCGCTGCTGCTGTTAAAAAGGCGTGCCCTGCGCCTCTGCCTTGGCCTCCCTCAGTCAGTTTCCACCGCAGTTCTGTACCTGGAGGCTCGTATTCCCGACCTTAACTCTCGTTTTCAGCTATTAACGGTCAGGACTTTCTTACGGGCATTTGAGTCTGCTTCTGGTGTGGCTACACCTATTTTTGTTTCCCACCCGGCTCTCTTTTTTAGTCATCATTGGCCAAGGTTCCACCTCCCTCAGGTCATTTTTACTCAAAACCTTTTATCGGTCATTGGTATAGATCTCAGCTCTGTGTGTAGAGTAGATTCTGCACCGTCCCCTGTGGATATTGCTTTTGATTATATTTTCCCACCTAATGCAAAGCATCTGCCGTCCAGGACCCTACTTAGTCTCCTCTCAGAACACTTTGACTCTTTCCCCCACCACAGTGTGATTGCTACAGATGCGTCCGGGGCTGGCCAGAACGCAGCCGTTGGCATTTTTTCTGAGGATCTCTCTTGGAGTTATTCACTTCGAGTCCCGGATTACACTCCCATATTTCTAGCGGAGTTTATGGCTCTTGGGCTGGCTGCTTTAAAGATTCCCCCCAGTGTCTCCCAGGTGATCTTCCTGTCAGATTGCCTCTCTGTGTTGTTGGCGCTAGACTCTAAATGGGACGATCTATTGAGCCGCTCATTGAAGTATTTCATTCCTGGATGGGTGAAAGAGGTGCGCTTCGTCTGGATCCCAGGTCACTGCGGTATTTCTCAAAACGATGCAGCAGACTTTTTAGCAAAATCTGCTCTCAATGCACCGGTCGCCTGTAACGTCCCTAATCTGATCCTTTTCGGAATGTCTCGCTTTCAGCGCTTTCAGCATATTACCACTATGTGCAACGATCCCTTGCTGTCTACTATTGACTACCACCATCTCACGTACCCATGGAAGGTTCGTGCTTGTAAATCCCGGCAGTGTGAGGTTGCAATGACACTCCTGCGGTGCGGAATTCCCCGCTTAAATCTTTATTTATGCAGATCCGGGTTCAGTCCCTCAAACCTTTGTGCGACTTGTGGAGAGGTGGAAACACTGGAGCATTTCCTACTCTATTGCCGGAGGTTTGCACTTCAGAGAAGGACGTATCTCGAAATTCCAATTTCTCGAATGGGACTCACTTTGTAGGTTCCGCTTCTTCTCTCCTTCGGTGGTAGCGCCAGAGGTTTCGCATTGCATCAAGTTTGCGACTTCCTCCACAATTACATAATTGCTACCGGCAGGTTCCCTTGCTAATGGTACCCAAAATGTCCGCATTGCAAAATCATTCAGAATTTTTCTGGTATTCAATTCTCTAATCTTTATGCCAGTTTTTGTTTTTTTCATTCATTTCTTCCCGTAATTTCTTTTTGTCCATAATTCCATATTTAATTCCTCGCAATACGTACCCAAAGTTAATCACTAGCTTGGCACCAAAAGGTAATCCATTAGCTTGGCACCAATTTGCCTTCTTTGGGCTCTCCTCACTGAACCCAGGCTAATCCCCCGTCGTGGGTATGTGCCATGCCACCAAGGCAACAACAACAACAACGACTCTCGTGCCGGCGATATGCACTGTTCGGCTGCACGCCATCTTAGCCCCCAGCCAGTTAATCCATCATTTACTTCCTCGTGCCGGCCTCATACTTTTCGGGTGCAACAAACTGGTGACTCCGGACGTCCGCTGGAACACCCGCTCCCACCATGGCCAACGCCGACAACAACGCCTCCGCCATGCCTGCTGAAGGACCCTCCAGCGCAGTCCCTGCACTGTCCCTTCACCTTCCCCAGTTCTCAGCCTCCGATCTTCAGCTCTGGCTCGCTGAGGTCAACAACCAGCTCACTATTTTAAGCATCACTAGCCAGGCGCAGAAGCTTCATCATGTCGCAGCGTCACTACCACCTGAGATTGCCGCCGAAGTCCGCGACCTCCTCATAACTCCGCCCGCCTCGGCCCCTTTTGACACGTTGGCTGCTGAGCTCATCAACCGAACAGCTGCCTCGGAACATAGCCGTCTGCAGCAGCTCATCTCCTCCGAAGAAATGGGGGACCGCAAGCCAACACAGTTGCTGCGGCGGCTCCAGCAGCTCCTGGGCGACAAGGCTCCTACCTTCGACCAAGACTTCCTGCGTGAGTTTTTCCTTCAGCGCTTGCCATCGTCGGTCCGCATGGTGCTTGTGCCCGCCCAGGAGTTACCTTTGGAGAAGCTTGCTGAGCTGGCAGACTCCGTCATGGACGTTTCCTTCTCCGGTATTTCTCTCGGCGCAGTCTAGCAGCCTCCCACCCCGCCATCATCTCTTCCCTCCTGTGTTGACCTTCAGAGCCTTCGTGATGAATTCGACGCCCAAATTTCACGTCTCTCCGACCAAATAGCCGCACTGTCGATTTCCCGCTCCCTCTCGCCATCCCGTCGCCAGACCTCACCTCACCTACGCAGCGCTACCCCACCTCTTCAAGGTGTTTTAAGTGCTGGTAGCCCCGCACCTTTGGTAAAACAGCGCGTCGGTGCCCCCTCCCTGTCGCTTCCAGGAAAACTACACACGACACCGCCGGAAGCGGCAAGTGGCCTCACCCCAGAGACCATACGCTTATTCTTCATTCGCCACCACAACTCCGGCCTCCGTTTTCTCGTTGACACCAGAGCAGAGGTGAGCGTCCTCCCCCGCAGCCTCACACCATCAACTTCTCGCAGTCCTGGCCCATCTCTCCAAGCGCAAACCTCACCCCCATCGCTACGTACGGCGAAAGAGCTCTTACACTCAATTTGGGCCTCCGACGTGTTTTCCGATGGGTTTTCCTCGTCGCAGACGTTCGCTACCCAATCCTCGGAGCTGATTTCTTGCGCCACTACAATCTGCTGGTCAATATGCACAGCAAGTGTCTTGTGGATGCCATGACGAACCTCTCTGTTCAGGGCCTACTTCTTCGAGAACCGCTTGGCAGTATACACAGCCCGCACCAGTCCGCCTACGAGGTCCTCCTAGATGAATACCCTTCTCTGCTCCGACCTTCTAACTTTTTACTACCCGTCAAACACCACGTCACGCATCACATTGTGACCACTGACCCGCCAACACACGCTCGAGCCCGTCGCCTTGCTCCAGAACGTTTACAGATGCTGGAGCTCGGCATTATCCGACCTTCATCTAGCCCATGGGCGTCCCGTCTTCACTTGGTACCAAATAAATCCCCAGGGGACTGGCGGCCCTGTGGCGATTACCGCTCTCTCAACAACGCTACCGTTCCGGACCGTTATCCCCTAACTCACATCGCAGATTTCACCTTCGCACTGCATGGCGCCACAATTTTCTTTAAAACCAATCTCGTCAAGGCCTACCACCAAATCCCTATCGAACCATCCGATGTACCCAAGACTGCAATCATTACACCATTCGGCCTCTTCGAATACCTCCGCATGGCATTTGGCCTCCGTAACTCTGGCCAGACGTTTCAACGCTTCGTTGACACAGTTACACGGGGTCTACCTCTGTATGGCCTACATCGACGACCTCCTCGTACTCAGCCGTGACCCGGAGCAGCACTTGCAACACCTTCGGCTGCTGTTTCAACAGCTCTCTGATTACGGCCTGATCATCAACAGAGCCAAATGTGAATTCGGCAGGTCGGAGCTGGATTTCCTTGGTCACCGTGTGAACCGCTCCGGCATCCGGCCTCTCCCATCAAAAGTCCAGGCCATTCAAGATTTTCCGCAGCCTGCCTCAATCCGCAAGCTATGTGAATTTCTCGGCCTTATCAATTTTTATTGTCGTTTCATCCCTCACTGTGCTGCACTCCTGAAACCATTGACAGACATGCTTCAAGGCAAGCAACCAAACTCCGCACAACTCACATGATCTTCAGCTGCTCTTGATTCTTTCCGGGCCGCCAAAGCGAAACTCTCCGACCTCGCTTTCCTTGCCCATCCACGCCCTGATGCATCCCTACGCCTGATGACCGACGCCTCCGACTACGGCGTTGGAGCCGTGCTACACCAGCTCATGGATGGTGCTTGGGGCCCTCTATCTTTTTTCTCACTCAAGTTTTCCACTGCCGAAAGCCACTACAGTACTTTCGGCCGTGAACTTCTTTCCATGTACATGTCTGTGCGGCATTTCATGCACCACCTAGAAGGTCGGCAGTTCCACATCGTCACTGACCACAAACCACTCGTTTTTTCCATCAAATCAGGGAGCGGTAAATTCTCGCCTCGTGAAATTCGTCACCTTTCGTACGTGGCCGAATTTACGACCGACATCAGACATGTGCAGGGTTTCGACAATGCCCCGGCGGACGCTCTGTCGCGTGTTACTGCTTCCCTCGCCTCTGCCGCTCCATCACCGAACATCGACTTTGCCGCCCTCGCAAAAGCACAGCAGCATGACTCGGAAGTTATGGACCTTCGCAGGGACCCTGGCGCGCTGGTTCTCCGTGAAATTCTCCTCTCTTCGTGCCCCGTCCCCATCATCTGCGACACTTCGACCGGCAGTCCGCGCCCTTTGGTCCCCTCTGGCTTTCGACGTCTTGTCTTCGATGCCCTCCATGGCCTTTCCCATCCCGGAATTCGCGCCACGCAGCATCTTCTCACAAAACGTTACGTCTGGCCCGGCATTAACAAGGACGTGCGCGCCTGGGCCCGTGCCTGCCTGGCTTGCCAGCAGTCTAAAACTCAGCGACACACGACCTCTCCTTTCGGCTCGTTCCCTCCGCCGTCAGCCCGTTTTGACAACGTCCACATCGATATTTTGGGTCCCTGGCCACCTTCCGCGGGACATTCATATCTTCTTACTTGCATCGATCGGTTTACTCGCTGGCCCGAAGCGTTCCCTCTGCCTGACGCCACCAGTGACACTATCGCCAACACATTCGTCGCCGGTTGGGTCTCCCGGTGTGGGGTTCCCTCGACCATCACCACCGACCGTGGCACCCAGTTTGAATCTTCTCTTTTTAATCACCTTATGAATTTACTTGGCACTTCACGAATCAGAACTACTGCTTACCATCCCATCGTCCACGGCATGATCGAACGTTTTCATCGTTCGCTCAAAACATCCCTGAAAGCCGAACTCGACACTACCCACTGGACTGCATCCCTACCACTGGTTCTGCTCAGCCTCCGTGCTACGCTGAAACAAGATTTTCGTTGCACAACCGCAGAACTTGTCTTCTGTTCACCCCTGCGTCTCCCTGGTGAATTTTTCGAATCCACCGATTCGTCCACAATCCCCGACCCTACCGATTACGTGACGCAGCTCCGCCATTTTTGCCGTCATCTCCGAGCGCCACACCTCCGACGCCAGTCTCGGCCATCTTCACACGTTCCATCCGCACTAACGACTTGCACACACGTTTTTGTTCGCCGAGACTCTGTCCGCAAGCCGCTTCAGCGCCCCTACGACGGCCCATTCCGCGTACTCGAGAGAACATCGAATTTCTTCATCGTGGACATACATGGGCGCACTGACACCATATCAATCGACCGCTTGAAGCCAGCCTTCCCAGAAGACGCGCCACCCTCTGGCCCTACATGTGTGGTTTCTCTGCCCCAATGGGCCGGCTGCCCTCCGCTGCTGAGGGGTAATGGGGAAAGATGGCGATCTTTCCCCATTACCCCTCAGCAGCGGAAAGTATCGTTCAGGTTTCCAGTTTCACCGGACTCCTTCACTAGGGGGAGAGGGGGCCTACTGTAGCAGCCGCAGCGGCCTTACGCAGCAGGAGCAGCACCGGCCTCCGAAGACGATGACACAGAAGAGCCTCCGAATTGAGCTCGACTCTCGTGCCGGCGAGATGCACTGTTCGGCTGCACGCCATCTTCCATCTTAGCACCCAGCCAGTGAATCCATCATTTACTTCCTCGTGCCGGCCTCAGACTTTTCGGGTGCAACAAATCAAACTGGATACTTTTCAAATCGGCATTTCAGCGTCTCTTAAAGCTACACATACCAACCATAGACATAACCGAGCGGGCTGGTTCCCCCATGGTTTAACGTATCGTTAAAACGACTAAATAACATAAAAACGCTTATTTCGAAAGGCTAAGCTCACTAACTCTCCCCTAGCATGGACGCAGTATTACCACGCCGAAAAACACAACACGCAAACAGCCCAAGCAAAAAGCACCTTCTTCTCCAACACTTTACCATCAATGCTACAAAATAGCCCCACGCGATTTTGGAAAACCATTATGCGTCATGAACCTTCTGTCATTATCCTCTGTGAAAATTCCGGATTTGCCATTAATGAATCTGATGGGGCGAGTGCCCTTAACTCTGCGTTTTCTTCTGTGTTCACAAATGAACCTGCTGATAACCTTCCCGATATCCCATTTTTGGAACATCCACCTATGGAAAACATTATCTGAACCTGAAGGCATTACCAAAATTGTTGACTAGCTCACCAATACTTCGTCCTCTGGTATTGACGGCTTAAATTCAAAACTTCTCAAGAATACTAAAGATATCAGCAGTGTGATCTTGTCACTCATTTTTCAGCAATCGCTATCATAAGGATCTTTACCACGTGACTGGCGGATCGGCAAAATCATTCCAGTGTTCAAGAAAGGTCACTGTTCATCCCCGTTAAATTATCGCCTGATTTCACTCACCTGCGTTTGCTGCAAAATCATGGAGCATATTTTGTACTCACATGTTGCTGCCTTTTTAACTCCTGTAAATTTCTTCCATCCTAATCAACATGGATTCCTTGAAGGCCGCTCATGTAAGACACAGCTTGCACTTTTCCAACACACTTTACACTCGTACTTAGACCGTGATATTCAATGTGACGCTGTGTTCCTAGATTTCGAAAAGGCGTTCGATAAAGTTTCTCATGGCCGCTTAATACAAAAACTCTCCCGTCTGAATCTCCACCCCTTCATCGTTAATTGAATTCGTGCCTTTTTAAGTGACGGTCATCAGTTCGTCTATGCTAATTGTCACTCAACATCTATTTCACCCGTGAAGTCTGGCGTCCCACAGGGAAGTGTGCTAGGTCCTCTTCTTTTCTTAATATATATTAATGATCTTCCACTAAGTCTTTCTTCCAACGTCCGACTATTTGCTGACGATTGTGTCATATATCGCCCCATAACAAATGTTTCAGATATCGTCGCTCTTCAAGAAGACCTTTCACAAGTGCAACATTGGTGTAACACGTGGCTCATGTCTTTTAATATTTCAAAGACCTCATTGATTTCTTTTCACCGTCGCCCCAACTTCATCGCGCCAGTGTACACTATTAATGACTGCCCAATTTCTTCGGTCATTCATTACAAATACTTAGGCGTCCATATCTCTCGTGATCTAACTTGGACTCTCCATGCCACCAACATAACTCTGCAAACAGTGACCTTGGGTATCTTCGGCGCAACCTTTTTCTCTCAAATCGCTCGCTTAAAAGACTTTCGTCAGACGTAAACTTGAATACGCTAATTCTCTCTGGGATCCCCATCAGACTAACCTAATTAATATCATTGAGTCAGTTCAGAATCCTGCCGCCAGGTTCATCTCATCTGACTACTACTATCATACCAGCATCTCAGGTCTGAAATCACGATTGCAGTCACCTACGCTAGTCACCCGTCGGAACGCAGCACGTCTCTGCTTATTTCACAAGTTCTTTCACAACTTTCCAGAAGCCAGCCGATTAATTCCACGTGTGCATCGCATTACCCGCCATAACCACCCGAACGCTGTTTACCCTGAACGTGCACATAAAACCACATTCCAGCAATCATTTTTCTTAAAGACTACCCGTGACTGGAATGACCTTTCTGCTGAAGTGGCCACCATCATGAATCATCGCCTGTTCAAGACCACTATCGAGGAAGCCTATTCATCAACGTAATTTTTGTCCATTTGTTATTAATGTATATTTTTCCCGTTTTATCCCCACCCCTCATGTAATGTCCCGAAAGGTACCGTTGAGGAAAATAAATAAATAATAAATAAAAAGTAAACTGCATACATACAGAACGCTTCACTTAGCATACCCACATAGCAGTGTTGAATGTTCGAATGCACCCTTTGTAGGAGATGGAAGCACTAAGACGGAACGTTGTGCTCGCCGGTTGTCTTCGCCCATTTAAAAAGGGCCAAAATCCGAGGTAAAAAGGGGGGAAGCAAACGAAACATCCATTCCTTATTTCAGGGGTTCTCAAACTGGGTTCCGCGGAACACAGGGGTTCCGCGGGCTGTCTTCTCGTGTTCCGCGAGAACCCTCACCGTCCCTGACCCAGCAGTTGATATGAGACTGGCTGTGAGTGCTACTGAGCCACGCTTTGACTTGCTCTTAAAAGGGGAGCAGTACCACCCATCACATTAGTATTTGTATTAATCTGTTCAATAAACATTTAACTTTTGCAACTCTCTCTTTGCAAAAATGCACTCGACAACATTGCTGGTAAGTGAAAGCAAGGGGGGGGGGGGGGGGGGGGGGTTCCCTGGAACTAATTGAAGGCTTTTGGGGTTCCTCCAAGCAAAAAAGTTTGAGAACCCCTGCCTTATTTTGACGTACAGATTATTTTGCACGCGAAAAAAGTAGGCTGCTGTTCTGTTCCTGTAGGAATTAAAGCATATTCTTAAGTCAGCAACTCCACATCACAGCTATGCGTATCCAAGTGCCCCTTTTACAGGGGTTAGATGCCTTTTGTTATGTGTGGTGTTGCATTGTGATGTGATGTGTGGTATTGTGTTGTGTGATGTTATGTTGTGTTTTGTTTTGTCGTGTTGTATTGTGTTTTGCTTTGTTGTCTTGTGTTGTGCTCTGTTGTGTTGCGTTGTGTTATGTTGTGTTGTGTTAGGGGACGGACGCAGTGAGCCACATTAATCGGTGCGGGGCCGGCTGACTTCTCAAATTCCTAAATACGAAAATACGAGAAGTAAAGGCAAACACACGATTAAAAAGGCAAGGATTAAGGGTAGCTTTTTTATTCCGAGATGCAGATTATTTTGCATGGGCTGCGGGTAGGACGCTCTTGGTCCCATCAGATGATTACTGGAGGGAACCTCCGCTAAATTTTTTTGTATAACGATCGCAGCGCCTTAGCACCCACCTAGTAAGGGAAGGGAGAAGTTTGGTCAGGAAACCCAGTGGTTTGACGGCGGTATCTGCACGAGCATGCCTGAAGGCATGAGGGTCCTAGCGTAGCTGAAGCCAAATCTATCATGGCATGCGTGACAATTCTCACTCGAAAAATGCGTCACAGTCGGGCCCGAAATACGGAAAATATTTTGTCGTCCTGTCTTAACCAGATGTTTTTGCAGCGAAACCTGTTATAGCTTTGGTTCAGTCGTGTACTGTGTCGTGGGATCTACAGCGTACAGTTAGGGATTTGAATAATTGAATTAAACTCAATTTAGCTAAATTCAATTCAAGGGCAACCTGTCACGGCTAGCAGGTGGCAGAGTGGACAGAACCTTCTTCTTCACGTTTAAGAGAATTAAGGAAAAGCAAACGTGAGAGAGGGAACAGATAAAAAAGAGGGTGGAAGGTGGGAGGGTTGATTAATCAAAGTAGCTAAAACGAAGATTTAACAGCTTTCTATTATTAACGCGTTAAGCCGGTAAGCCCCGCTCTCCAAATTTTCTCTGTAGTATTGCGAAGTCGCCTGCGGTCACAAAAAACTGGTTCCGTCGCCACGACCAAGAGTTTGCACTATAGCATATGAGTTCAGTTGTCTATTGCTATTACACGGCCATGTCCAAAAATACTTCAGAGCGTTTGCTCTGAAGGCAGAAAACTTTTTGTTGTATTCCTTGAGAGGTAAGACCATACTGGAAGCACTAATATGAGAAAAATTGAGTCACCCACGCGTCTGTTATAGTTCCGAACGAGGTCTCGCTTTTGTCACGACTTTAGTAACTGTCCATTCTAGTTCTGAGCTACGTAGCCGAATAACCGCATCACCGCAGTAGCGGCGGAGATTCTCCACTCGAGCTTGCGGGTTATCTACAAAGCTAGTCGGTAGAGAGAGAGAGAGAGAGAAATGGACTGAAAGGCAGGGAGGTTAACCAGGCGATGCCCAGTTGGCTACCCTACACTTGGGGAGGGGAACAAAGAGGGAAAAAAGGAAAAAGAGCGGCAATGAAATGTGTTTAATTTCGAAGTAAAGTACGTGCCTCGGCGTCTGTCGATTGTTATAGTTTTCCGTAAAAGAAGCTGGTCTGAAAGTTACGACAGCCGTAATATCCGGTGTTTAGGCCGCGTCTATTGTATGTCCGCAAGGCTGAATTTTTTATCACAGTTTTGTTTACTACGTTGTCTGCACCACGTACATAGTACGCAGACTCTAGGCATGGGGTGCATTCTGCGCGCAAGAAAATTATCTCCTCTCAGAGTTTCCAATGATTGTTATCAACTGGGCTTTCTGAGGGCTATAATATTTAAATCTCTAAGAGCTTCGACTTCGCAATCTTCTTGCATGCGATTTCCATCCTCCAGAGCATCCCTACAGGCCACCCTTAAGAAAGTGAGGGGCAGACGATGAGCCGGGTGGTTTATCTTCATCGCACAGTCAAAAGCAAAACTGGTATTACCAGGCGAGCTTCGACTACACCGCATCGTACCGCCATGTCACTGCCGCGCCTGGGGACCAGACCACTAAGAGGGCCACAGTCTTCACCTACAGGCGCGTCACTTTCTTAGCTTCCAGCTGCCGCAATCCTGCTAAGCGCAAACGCCGGAAACTTGTCGCTGCAATGCAAGTTATTCCTAGCTCGCGCAGTGTATACAACTCATGAATCTGACAGTATGTTGCTACGACGAGGAGAGTGCAATTGTTTGAAGTTTGCATCGACGTTATCCTTCTCGAACCATTAAACCTCGCGGTGGCAACGTAAGCATTTGCAAGTGTGACAGCAAAAGCCTCGTGCTAGAAAGGATAACGTTGTGCATGGCAGGTCATTATGAATAGTTGTGAATAGAAACTACTGTGTTGGCCGCATGTGTCGATAGTTCGCACAATATGAGATTATATACAATGGTGGTCTGTCCGCGGATTCCATGCCAGAAAACACCTACCCTTGAACCATTTCGAGCTTGTTGAAGAGCGTCCCCAAGCCAGCCGACACGAGTCTATGGGAGAAAACTGCTTCCGCCTCCGCTTATCAGAACAGTTAGGAACTTAGGATAGATAAGATTACTCTCATGGAGGAAGAATATAATTTAGGAGAGGCCTTTAAGTCAATTTCTTAAGCTGGACGTGAGGCCGCCGGCTCAGAGCGCTTGCGCATGCACAGCAGACTATGACGCAGACGACACCGGTGCGCCCAACGTTGCTATTGGCTGCGCCATCGGTCAAAGACTCCGAAATAGTCCTTGAGAAAACACGTGACTTCCGGCAACACTTTCTCATGCAGTTAGGCTAGTGAGGGCTTCTTCTAAGCTTTCCCTCCTCCGTGGTTACTCTAGATGAACCGCGTCTACCAATGAGAGGCCAGGAGATGCTGACTATGGAGAGAGCGGCATGGCGCCTTGCGCCGACCGCTCCGACGAAGTCAAAAAGCGAACTCACCTTTCACCTGACAGCACCCAGCTGAGCATCTCCGCTTTCTCGTGGTATGCAAATATTTCCGAGAAGTTTTGTTTTGTTTGTTGTAATGTAACAGTCCCGCTTTCGTTACAAAGGCCCAACGTAATTCCTGGCTTTAATTCACATAAGCACCTCTTATTTAAAGAAAATTGAATTGTAGCGATCAATTCTGCGTCATAGCAGTTTCAGTACAATGCGCTACTGCAATCTACTCTTCTTTGCGCCACTTTCAGCTTGTGAAGCCAAATTATCATTCTTTCATGCGCCATCAGTTATTCTGTCATTCCCCTTCGTTCTCTTTAGCCACCCGAAGAAAACGTTTACTCAAAAGCTCACAGGCATCCGGAGCAGTGTTTGTTTGTTTCAATTATTTTAAAACAATTTCGAGTGATGCCCCAAGTAGAAGAGTTTGCACAGCTTTAATGGCTTTTCTTGCCTGAAGAGCAGTTTTTACGACTTTTAAGTTGGCATTCGAAAATTAGAAGTGCTTACCAGGGTCAAATTATGTGCATTACCAGGATGTTAAGCGGCATATTTAATGTTGCTACAAACGAAGTAAACACCCAGGTGCATTTGAAAGATTTTTTTTTTTTTTTTACAGGCAGAACCTTTTGAAAGCAATGACCTAAATACCCGTGGAAACCTCAGCACAAAATTCGTACACACATGTCAGAGGGGCAGTGGGCAAATTGGGAAGCAGGTACAAGGTTTTATGAGGCTACCGAGAGGAAGCCAATTGTTGATGTTAGGAGATTGATACAGCAAGATTTGTTGCGGCTGATTCAGAACACGCGCAATTATAAGTCTCAGAAATTCCTATCCTTCTCAAGCCCCTCGGGACAGTGAACCACCCAATACTGCAGCTAGGCATCGAAGTCTTAATTAAAAATCTTCATGTTTTGATCCCCGTAGCAGAGCAGTGCGGATTTTTTGTGAACCAAACTGGCAGTAGTGCAACTGACGACAGGCCTCTTGCAGCAATTTTCGTAGCAGAACAAATTACCGCTCGTAGTAGGAATGTCGGGGACTGTAGCAGGAAAAATTGTTTTTTCTCGCAGAGCTTCTATTTTTTGTAACAGAAAAAAAAGTGTTTCATTACAAAATTTCAGCTCTTCAGCAAATAAATTAAAAGAAAGCTGTTAGCAAAACTTCAGCTTTTGCAGCTGCCGAGTTCAAGTGCTCATTATAGTCATGCAGAAACAAAACAAACTTAAACTTAAATGCTGCCCTTATGGTAGTGTTAGGTTAGAAAAATGAGCAAATTTAAAAGCTTTTTACCGAACAAAAATGTCATTTTATTTGGGAGGAAAAAATAAAAAGACAAGAGAAGAAACTGCACACACTGCAGAACGGATTATAGCCTCGAAATTAAACCCTGCACACATTATTTCTGGATTCTTTTCAATGATCGCATATTGCACAATGCGTGTTCGAGGTAGTTAGCGCAGAAACGCAGAGCGACGCATTCCTGAAGAATCAGAAGACGGCTCGCGAAACGAAGAGCAGCAGATCGGGTTATACAACATGACTGAGGCCAACTCTGCTAGTATTTTTCCTCTCCCTTTCAGCGCGTAGAAACAAGCGTCGGCAGTGGAATGCGTCCCAAAATACGCCGTCCTAGACTCGAGTTATCCCGGTTAGCGCTCGGGTTATCAGCACCGCGGCCTTTTCAGCCCTGCAATAGGCCCATATTGCTGCCTTATTTCAAGAACAATCACGGCAGTTATCTTCGCAGCTATTTTTGTCTTCTCATCACATCAACGCCATTCCAGCGGCTCGGTCCTTTGTTTTTGGAAGTTAAAATTCTACATGCGATTTTTCGTGTGTGGAAGTGGTTCACAAGAATAGCGATCAAATCCGATTGAGTTCTAAGTGTGCTTTCATACTGGCATCAGCCAGCTTCGGTTCACAGAAGTTTATGGAATTTTTTCAAATGGCTCTCCGCGTGAATTTTGTTGAAACTGGCGGTGAAGTTCTATTTCAGAACTGAGGCACGAGCCCACAACCGAAGGCGGCGAGGATGGGAGAACTGGACTATGCAGTGTAACAACTTACTTGCCGCCAGCACTGTACGAGATTCGGTGTCGTGCGAGTCTTCTGCTTTTCTCCTGCGCTTCTTATTGTCGGTAATCGGTAAATATGTACAGTTTATAGAATGTGATGAAGGAAAATTGTTTATGTAAAAGCGGTTGCCGCAAATGTGGCTGCAGCGCGCGCGTTTAACTGCTTTCATCATCATCATCAGCTTCCCTACGCCCATTGTAGGTCGAAGGCCTTTCCCAAATCTCTCCAATAAACCCTGTCCTGCCCCAGCCGCGGCCACCCCATCCCCACTCCTCCTCTTTGTTTCGACTAGAATGTCATTAACCCGCGTCTGTTCTCTCACCCACTCCGCCCGCTTCCGATCTCTTAGCGTTACACCTATCATTTTCCTTTCCATAGCTCGCTGCGTTGTTCTTAACTTAAGCTGAACCCTCTTTGTTAGCCTCCACGTTTCTGCCCCATAGGTGAGTACCGGTAATACACAGCTCTCATATGCATTGTAGCAGCGATGGCGTCGATGTAGAACATCCGCCTCGCTTGCGACAGGACCAGCCTTCTAATCCAGGTGCAGCAAAATTCTCCACATGCTCAAAAAAAAAATCTGTGTGCCGATGGAACTGCAGAACCAGGCCTGGGGTGCGGCCTATCTCGATGAACAATCCTTCACCAGAACAGGATATTGCCACAATGATGTAGTACTTGGTCACAACGTCGTATATAATTGCTCCATTTACCAACTGTTTCGTCCGCCTCTAATCGTAGAAATCGAAAATACAAGAACACTAACACTCAAGCACTGGCCCACATCTCCTTTTTCTCACCCATGCTTTCGGCCATTCGTCGACTGCGCCATGACACGATGCGATGACGTGCCGATCCATTTCGTTTACCAATCCGCGACAGCGCAGTAACCACGCCGCAGCAGCTGTCGATTACCATCAATGCATTTAATTCCTGCAAGGCCAAGGTTTAACACCTGCACTACGAGACAAGGTATTCTAAATTGAGAATATTCGCATGCCCCTACACTTTGTGGCACTTCCGAAAAAAGTAGCACGCCGTCAAAACTTTCAAACATGCGTACTTCTCACGAGCGCGCGAGCCAACCATACAGAGCAGCAAGTTAGCGCCTAAAGCTTTCCTCTGCAGCGTCGCAGAAAGTTTACCGTCATAAATGACGTCATATGTACTGACTCTCAGCCTTGACAGAGGAACTGCAAGTGTGATGCATCCAACCATGCCGGTGCGCAGCAACATTTAGGTTTTTTTTGTTCTCGCAAAAGTTTAGCGATGAGTTTAGTGAGGCGTTGAGGCAAAAGTAAGCAAAAAAATGAATCCTGTAGAAGCATGCACCAGGTTTTGCCATTTGGCACTGTTTGGTGCAAACGAGGCAGCAGTTCCATCACTGAATGGCTTGCGAGTTTGTGCCAGGTGCACGCAGCGCACCAATGAACAAAAAGGCAAGGCCAATGAAAGGCTAAGTGCGACGAAAACTAAGCTGTGCCCGCCGCGCTGGCTAAGTGGTAAGGCGCTCGTCTACCGAGCCGGAGTACCCGGGTTCGAACCGGACCGCGGCGGCCGCGTTTCAATGGAGGCGAAACGCAAGAGGCGCCCGTGTGCTGTGCGATGTCAGTGCACGTTAAAGATCCCCAGGTGGTCGAAATTATTCCGGAGACCTCCACTACGGCACCTCTTTCTCTCTTTCTTCTTTCACTCCTACCTTCCTCCCTTCCCTTTCGGCGCGGTTCAGGTGTCCGCCGATATATGTGAGATAGATACTGCGCCATTTCCTTTCCTCAAAAACCAATTTACCAATTGAAAAGTTTTCAGTTTGGCATGTTTTGTTGCGTTTGCATCTCCTACACGAATCACCTTCGGTTCCGGCATTCATACAAAGTGTTGTTTTGCTGGGTGATGACCCTCATGACTAGCATTTTAAGCGAGTCTTCAAAACAGACTACCTTATCACTGAAACGGCAAAACGTGAGCTACTCTGAGGGATTCTGGGTCTATTCAACTCCCTAAACATGTTTTGTTAATCAAGATTATTAGGGCGTACGCATGGCGTCGCGCACTTCCTACGATTATACAAAGGTTTTCTGAGAGCAAAACAATGCGATTTGTTTAGAACTGACATGCCACCTTATGCTTGTAGTGAGGCTGCGTCGCCTCACGAAATTTACGATGTGCTAAGTTTTTGCAAGGGAGAAGCAAAAAAATAAATTTCCATGTTTATGCCTCCCCCATAAACTACTGGAATCCCTAGTACTGCCGTGTGCAACGTAGCTAGTCCATTTACACAAAACATTGGAACAACAGTATAAAATCGTGTCACTGGCAGTGACGTTACATGTTCGAATGAAACGTTATGCTATTGTCAAAAACTAGCACCACGATAATGTCATGTTTCAAACTTTAACGATTCTTCTAAACATACAATGTTAAAACTTAATTTTGTATTTTAAGTGGTAATGTGTCTTTTTCGAACCGCAACTGCACAATAAAAATACAAGTATATGTATGAGTTGGACTGTTCTGTTTCAACCAAAAAGAATACAATGAAGGATGACGTTTTCAATTTCACCGACGTAGGTTGTTATGCTTCACGTGGTTAATATCCTTGAGATGGATGCCGCAGCTAGTTGCCTATCGTGCAGGATGTACTCTCAGTCAGAGAAGGAAATTAACCAAGTACGGAAGCCAAGGAGTGGCGGCACGGTGTTGGTTGGATAACGTAGCGCAGTTGGGCATTTCATGGCGTATCTAGGCAGCCTTACAGGCCTTTACAGATTAGGAGGCTCCAGCTGGTCGACAACAAAAGCAGCGCTCTGAAATCTCGGAAATAGACACTGAAACAGTCCGCCGGATTTCCAAAAAACTTAAAGCGAAAAGTCCAACCCCTAAGTACATTTTAAGTGCTGTGTCTCCGAGCTTTTAAGCTCTTCATACAGTAATAATGTTATTCAGCCGAATTTAGCAGTTCATACTTCTGGAAAGATATAGTCATCTAAAGCTACTTTTACACATCAATTTTCCATTGGCATGAAGCACCCGTCATGGCTCGATGTACAGCCATGGATGTGTGGGTAAGCGGGTGGATCGTCCGCATTAGTTATATTACTGTGCTCTGTTATCGCCACTTTGTTCTTTTTCCTTGGTGTTTGTAAATGTGTTGTGCTCGGTGTTAGGCACATACGTATCTAAGACTATCATGCGCCAAACAGAGGGTTTAAAATGTCTGGGTTTCGCGTTCGACAGACTACATTTTATCAAATGTGCAGTTCCTTTAAGTCATTTTCTTCTTTTAAAATTCTAAAAACGCAGTAACAGTAAGCAACTGCTTCTGCACCGAACAGTAAGGTTGAGTGAAAAAGGATGTGTTGGGTGAAAAATATGTGGAAATGTTCTCCTTAGTTTTTAAACTTTTGTGCATGAGAATAAAATGCGGCTTACTGTAATCTCTTGTCCACACTCTTCACATTGAAGTTTGTTTTGTTTTGTCAGCCAGAAGTTAGGTATGGTGTATGGTGTCTAATGCAAAGACGGCATAAAATAACTTCAATTAAATGTTCCCGATTCCTGCATGACTTCCATTCTCTGAAGATGTGCTTTACGAAGTGCGATTTGTCATTCACTTCATTACCACTACTGCCTTGCAATTTACCCTTAGGTATACCCTGAATTATTTTCATGCAGCCTCGGTGGCGCATGTTTATTTTTAGCTTTACCACAAGTCGGCTATAAACACATAAGTCGGCTTTCTCGTTACCATCTTCGCAGACGTGGCTTGGGACACAGCCAAATCTTGCATTTCCTTCTCAATTTTTCTATGTGTTTGTTGCTTCCTACTAAGGGTTGAACTGGATTTCTGGAACGTAGCACTGTGAGTAGGCTGACAGAATCAGTATAGCTAATGCTGCTTTCAACGTCCAGACTATTGCGCTTACAGCTACACAGAGAGCATAACAGCAGGGACGTAAACCCTGATATATACTTCGACAGCCTTATTATTTTTTCCACTTACCTTGTACTACAGCACTTTCGAAGTAATTTGGTGTTTTTGAGCTGTTCGTATGAAATTCTGTCCAGTTTACATCTTTTTTCTTTAGTATGTGGTATTCTTGAATTATGTGTACGTGTTGTGGCTACTTTGTATTAAACTGTGTTAATGTGAAGTCACGTACAACAGGGAGCCTGTGCCGTGGCAGCAGTAGATCGCTTCTTGGAGCAATACTGAGAAGTTCGTCCAGTATACCTAAAACTTGGCATTTAAAACCAAAGCGAAGAACTAAAGGCCGGATGGGTCAGGGTTTATTTTCAAACTATGTTTTGGATGTGCACTGTGAAACCACGGAGTAACAGAGGCGTTTCGTTAAGGCCCTTATTTTTAGTAAGCATGCACATGTGAGCATTCTTTCCCTGGTAGGGGCGGTTCATTTGTTTCCTAACAATGGCTGTTTACGGGGGAGCTCTGAACGCGCCCACTGAAACAAGTAAACCTTGGTTTTGCACTCTTTATGGTCACTTTAAGCACAATAGCCTCGTTGTCCCATACAGCACATATTCATAGTCTAAGCAAGAGCGTACTACGGAACGAGAGGTATGTAAAAGGCTCATCTATCGCACTGGCATTGTTTCCCTAAGAGCACTTTGAGGATGTTCGGGATCGGGAAGCTATATTCTTGAGATTGCTTATTGAAAAAGGAATGCGATTTTTTACTCGAAAGTTATCACTGGAAATTTGTGTTCATTTTTTACCGGTAATACGGTCCCATTTAGGTGTAGTGTGGGGTGGGTTTGTAAGCGTCATTTGAGCGAAAACAGAGCAGTAATTGATTTAGGCTGGGAAAATTGGAATCTATTTTTGTCTTCTCAATTCGCTAGAGAGAGAGAGAAAAAAACTTTAATTTAACAGGAATTCGGGGCACGCCCCAGGGTCCCCGCTAGTTTATTTACTGTTTGCAGTACTTACCTCTCACATGTTGATACAATAGGGGATGTGTACGCTATCTGGAAATCGTAAATGTTGACTGAACTCTTAATGAATTTTATTGTTACTTTGGCTACGGAATTCATTTTCACAGCAAAGAGTATGGTGCGTAAAATACACGCCTTAGGTACCTCATCCTCCTGAGAAAATGTCCTCCAGCGGGTTGAGCCTAGACGAAACAAAATGAACAGTTGGACAGGAAGTCATTCTGGAAGTTCAACATTTAGCTGCACGTGCCTAGATCTAGTAGGTCCCAAAGACTGCCGCACCTCCAGGGATTTGTCGTAGTCTTTCTCCATAACAAAGAAATCTGCGAGATGATGTTGCTTGCACATAGGCCCTCCTCTAACTGTAGTTTCAAGGCAAACTAGAAGGCGAGTTGGTGAGCACGCTTTTTTAAATCAATTTTAATGAACATCGAGAAAATCACGTGATTCTGAAGCAAAGGTTAATCTGATATGACCACATTTTCAAAAGTTTGGCGAGCCAGCTGGTAATAGCCCTGAGCCTATGGCTACTAGGGGAGACTATAAATTAGCGCAAAGGACGGGACGGGAACACACAAACTTCTAAACGCTCCTTTTAAATGCTCCGCTTGCAATTAAGCTTCAGTTGTTAGCAGCGCTGGTGTCGACCCTCTTCCCCTCGTCCCGTCCTTTGCGCTAATTTATTGTCATGCAAAACCAATTAACCAAGTTTCATGCTATGACGTACTTGGGGAGCATGGCGGCTTTGGAGGTTCGAGGAATGCGACGGTAAAGGCTTTTTTTTTTCAAGCCTTCAGTAATTTTCCCAACATTCTTATTTTTTAGAAATTGCAAAAGTTGCGCTTAAAAGCAGGCTCAGAAAGATGGGTCATCATTTCGTAATATGTTTGGCCAGGGCTTGGCGCCGTTTTTCCACCAGCAGACAGTTTCTTCATTTCTTGTAGATTGCATTATTGTAAGCTTCATCTGCGTCGCCACTCGTCGGAACACTGCGTTTTCGGCCCTTGTTTTTGTACTGCAACAACGACTGCGTATAGTATGAGCAGCTGGTAAGTTCAAAAATGGTTCTCCTAAACCGTTTCTCTTCCTTTGTACTTGTGTTCGTATCAGAGGCTGTCTCACGAAGGATTTTAAGCGGGGTCTAGCTGCGATTCGAAGTTGTGAACCTCCTCAAACGTTTTGTTAGATGCGATTAAGCTATTTATGGATGACACCTTTGTCAAGCTGTTTTCTCAGCATAGCGATGGTATACCTTTCTTAAGCTCTTAATTTTTCGCATTTTTGAAAGGTTTTTTTCTTTCTTCGGTATTTACGAAATACATCCCCAGCTTCATTTATCTTTGTTTTTTTTTGCCTACTTTCAATCCCGTGCTCACCCCACTTTGTGATTCCGCCCCACAATTCCTGCTTGCAGCAGTCGTGAACTTCTAATTTCGCTCACCAGCACAAAGGTTTTCTACACAAACTTAGTCAACACTGGCTCCCTCTTTAAACCGCGCCCAGTCAGCTCGCTTAAGCCCCCAGGGGTGTGGTTTACTCAGGATGACTGATGATGAAGATGAAAGGCTGACATAACAGCCTGTTGATGGCTTCTGTATGCGCTCTCTATTATAGCGCATATAAAATCGTCAAAAAATAGAAAGTGAACAAAAACATAAGTGTATGGGACCATCCTCCTCGAGTTTCGGGAGCGGTAAGTAGGTTTATAAGTGATCAGTTGACAATGGTTACTAGAAAAAATAAAATTCTCTACAATCTGAGCCCTAGGTATGACCACAGCAGTCTTCTAGTCTTCAGCAGTACACCATGGTGATACGATTATGAGAATATGCATTCCATGATAGAACTATACTCTTTAGCATTCCGTATAAATTTGTCATTTATACAACCGATTCCGCTAGAAGATGTTTCAAATCAATAATCGGTATGCTGCCTTGCAAGTCCAACAAGGTGGGATCCATCGTGAAATAATCGCACAGTTGGAGATCGGTACGTCGGATAACGTTGGATACTGCGATGGGGCTGGATCTCGAGCCCTCCAGCCCCACGGCAGTCGGCGCCTATGTACAGGATTGTCTGAAGTGGCGGTGCTCGGCTACCTGTGTGCATCATACGGCCGCTTAATGACCTCATTCATTTTTTCTTGCCTTCGCTAAAATTTTCTGTGCCATCTGCGAGCACTCACACCATGGCCTCCGCGATCAGCTCTAGCGGTGCATGGAACTAATCGCGGAGGCCACGCTAACACTTACACACGCTGCCTACATTTCTTTTAATGAGACTAGAAATTCTTTCGCATTACAGACGGTGTGCGTTAAACTTTCCAACTACCAGGTATGGCTCCGGCCGCTGCTCTAGAAGGTCCCTTAAGTCATGGAGGATTAGTTTTGAGGTGTGTTTTGAGATATACAGAGCGTACGATAATGATTTTCTGCGTCAATAGAGTGGCTGCGACGGCTTCGCATCTAGCTTTCAGTCTGAGCTCACAAGCTCAAACTGCCTGCTTGCCTGCTTTCGGTCGCATCCACAAATTTTACAATTCTTCAGAACGCTTGAGTACTGGGAACCAAAACTTGTTTCTTCTAAGCATGATTCTTCCGCCCAGAATGCCTTTTTGTGTTTTATATAACTATATGTATTTAAAACTCCCCTACAATTCAAATGTACTATGAATGCAATTTTTATTGTGTATTTTTAAAAGGTTAAAAACTAGTCGGCTTTTTCTGGGTCCGTGATTAATGGGTTTGTCCTTTTTCTGCCATTCCGACCAGCCCTGCTGTCCCGAGGGCATGGATGGCCTTACCACAGGCTCACTGAGCGCGGCGTGGGCAGGTGCCGAAGGCTATTGTGGTGCACCGCCCTGTATCACTACATCAGCATTGGTATCACTGTATATTAGAAGGACCGCCTTCTTACCGCTCTGAAAGGTATTTTTCGTTGTTTCTAGTATCATGATCTCTTTTCCATTTTTCCGCGCTGGACAGAACCTGGAGTATGTGAGGTGCTCCCCATCAAAATTACGCAGCGTGTTGCAATACGCAGTTGTAAGATGGGTAGTCATTCGAGTCATATTTGGAAAAGTTTTGGTGGCAACGGAAATTCTGACAGCCATGGACGTATCTATGAACCTGAACCACTGTTGGAGGTTTGATATGCATGGTCAGATATTAATAAATCTAGTCATGGTTGAAAGTATAGGGGCCAAGTGCATTGTATGTACTTCGTTTTCTTTTTTAATTTTTGTTCTGTGGGCGTTGCTCACGTCCTGGTTAGTGACTCCTAGCATTTCTCGTACGGTCAAATGTAGGAAGGCAATTTTCGAGGTTACCCTATCAAGTTCTGGTTAGTGACTCAGCATTTCTTGCACTGTCAAGTGTAGGAAGTCGATTTCCGAGGTCACCCCGTGGATTGCGCTCGGCGACAGATGAGACTCGTCATCTTGTAACCGAGGCACAAGGCCACTGTGAGACTACTAGCAACTGCAAAAAGCGATGTGACTCTGTTGGTTTTTGTGCTGGCTCGCTATATATTAGGTGCAATCGTGGAATTTTTATTTTTTTTTTCAAAATCATGGAAGTTGCTTCGGTCCACACTCCTTGACAAGGGTGATCATTTTGGGGAAAAGAGGGAGCGATCAGAATAAGAAAGACCTGCCTCTTCCAGTTGCACATTACCACTATAACCAAATATAGGCACTCAGGGTATTGCTCATCCCAATGTTAAGCCTAGCCACCAGGAAAAATACGAACAACCAAGCAGACAGGATATTTCAGAATGAAGATAGGGGAAGTGAATAATGAGGAGGAGGACGGGAAACGGCGAATGCCGACTTCACCCGATCAGGCCACCACCGAGGGTGCCGTCAGTGGGAAGTGGGGGACAAAGTGGTGCCTTGCCTCCGTCGACGCCCCTTAAACGGCCAAGCTCTCAGAGTCGGCCAATGCCACAGCCCAATGCCACGCACGGCTAGATGTGGCTGGTCAACACCACATGCACCACGGGTTCCCGAGTCCACGTGGGTTCAGTCCACCCTCATCTCGTCGTGAGTGGCATTTGGCAGATCCGGGAAGAGGTGTTCCTGGCGGTCGAGCGCACGCCCAGTGCTTGGCCCTTCAGGCCCCTCTTGCAATGTCCTGAAACTGTGTACGTCAGGTTGCGGAGGCTTGCAAGGCTAATTCGCAGCTTAAGCGAAAAGTTGTAAATATGCTGCATAATCATTCTCTAAGAGTTTAAATGATGTTTATATAATCTTACTTTAGTACTTATTTCTACCGTTCCCAAAAAATTAAAGAACGATATTAAGGGCATTGTTTTCATTTTTGTGCCATACAAAAAAAAATAACATGTTATAACGTTTCAACGCTGCACGGGAGGTCATCGAAACTAACCACATAAGTCATGATAATGTAGTGTGTGCCGTTTTCAGAAACTGCTGCCATATAGGCATAAATACACATGACAAACAAAAATTATGATGCGTGGCGTTGTAACTCGAAGCATTAGTAAGACAAAGCGCACATGCAAATAATGAGTGAAAGTTTATTCGACTTGTGAGAGAGAGAGTAGCGGCAACTCTCCCAATGTTGAACATTAGTTAGTAAAGGAAACAAAACGCAAACACACATACACACACAAACGTCTGAAGTATCTTGTACTGCGTTTCGGCACTTAGAAGCGTAGGCCACATTTGGAAGCATAGCAAGCCACGTAAGCAGCGTGCACTTGAAGCACATGCTAGCACTTTTTTATAAATGAGTGCTAATGCAGCTGCAGGGCATTAAAACACGAGCTTTGCTAAGACCTTGAAAAGGATGAAAAACTTGCTATGAATAAATGATAGTCTCGATGATAGGTGAACTTGAAGGCTACAGCAGAGAGGGAAGTTATGGCCCTAGATAATTCTATTTAGGACATTCACAGGTGTTACAGAGCCAAATGGATAAAAAGAGCAAAATAGTACGCATTGCTCCCTGAAATACTTGCCTCGTTTCACAATCTGCCGGGTAATGAACAGGGTTTTTTTTTATAAGTATAATTTCAAATTTTTCAGCCTAAAAAACTAGAGTACAATTAAAATCTTCACTGTGAATGAAAATTCAGCAGAAAAATAGCCACGAACTCTCTTGAGAAGTTAAATCCTACATCAGGGCAGGTTATGATGGGGCATCTAAACATGGATATTTTCGATATACCGCTGGTCATTCAAGCAAACTTTCTGATGCAAAATGACTCACTACGTATAGTGCATATTGAAATAAAAACATAAAACATCGTTAGTCGTTACATCACATGTGACGGCAGCATTACTGACGACAGAGCCATGACACACACTGCAAAAAAAGCCATCACAGTCAGTTATTAGGCCTACAAAGTCGGGCACAAAATTTAGCAATGAAAGGCATCACAATGCCTAGGCACGCAAAGCTCCTAGCATACACAGCCACACGCAGGATACACACGTTGCTCAATGACTCACAGTCCACAGAAAACTTGTCACAGTTAGCCCTCGACAAATATTATATTAAACTCTGCTCGATATATACAACAGTTGGCTGAAAGAGCAACAACAAGCAATATGACAACTGTGCTAAGTACTGAACTCGTACATCACAAAATGCATTTTATAGCTAAAGTAACAAGTTCTGTGCACATGTCAAGGTAATGGTGCACTGCTCGCTGTATATGTACGATACATTTTCAGCACAGCTCAGTGTTTGCATATCTTTCTGCCATAAAGAGCCTATGCTTCAGATTTTCAATGAGACTACACAGCGACCAGCACAGTGTAATTTGGCTCATTGAAAGATCTGTCCAATGACTCAGTATAAGGCTCACGTTTCAGCTATTTATGCAATTTGAAAGGCCCCACAACAATGTATCTGGTGCAGTACTAACAACTCTCCGTGCATAGCACAGATTTATGTCATGCCTTATATAGAGTGATTTGTGACCACTGCAGATATGTTTTTGAAACCGGCGTGTTTTGTGTACTTCGTGTGCACTGAAATTTTAATGATTAAAACTGGTATAATCACTCAATGACTGACAGAAGAAAAGGGCGCATTGCAAGGTACCCGAGGAAAAATTTTCATGCTGCCTCATAACTGCATTTAAATATGAGCTATGGGCAATGATTCACTTAGGAAAGCCTTTATTGTCGCCTATAGTTACAAAAGAGAGAGTTTTCATGCCTGAAAATTCAATCAATCAAGGGTAAAAGAGCAAGCTTTAAATAGCCAACTAAATCATCACTGGGGAAGCACACATTATAGAAATACAAATGAAATAAAAGTTCCCTTAAAGTATGCAACAGTGTCAGCAGATGCTGCCAACTTTATTATTCATGACTTTGTTCCTCATGAAACTACATCATATACTGTTGCATAACGTGGTCAATTTACTCCCACACCCACTCATCTCAGATGGAAAGTTGACAGCGTCGCTGAACACATTTGGAAAGCTTAGCACCACAGACAGAATTCAGTTCTCTAGGGTGAAACATCAACAAAGCATCATGCAGAAAGGGCTGACAAAGTGTGCATGGAAGTCCCTCATCACAAAGGAGTAACAAAAAAAGAAACGCAATTTTTCAGTTCCAAAACTTTGCAGTGGTACACGAGGCTCGGTGTGGAATGCTTTTCTTCGTCATTCCCTCACACTGCAAACGAGCTGTCATTTTGAAAGAGAAAAAGAAGGCATAGGCACGGTCCAAAGTTTACATTTATAACACCTACTCGCGACTGTGTTTACAAAGTAACACCTACTCGCGACTGTACCATCCTGTACAGATACACACACTGAATCAATCACTCGCTGTTTCATTTCTGTGCAAAGCAAATGCAGCAAGTTGTAGTTATAATACACTTTATTATTTTCTTCAAATTTGCTGCGAAACAAGCTACTCAAGGCTCAAGGCTGCATTTTCGTGCTCATTCGGGGCGAACCTCGCGCTGCCGTTTATGTCGCAGCCAGTGCTTGAAAGGCATAGTGTCATCAGCGTGTTCTGTGAGTTTCTTTTTTTGTAATTATTGTGCGCATTGCAGTGCCCAGTTACATAAGCTTCTGCCTGGCGCATTCCGGGCACAGGATGTCAGGTCCATCAGTGATGAATCCCTTGCCCACCAGGGAGTTGGTGCACATGGCACAGATGAAGCAGTCGTTGTGCCAGTTGCGATCCTCGAAAGAGATGAAGCGCGTTCCGCCAATTCCTGCATGGACACGAGTCACCATTGTCAAGGAAATGTGATAGGTCAAAAATTGTTAAGTCTGCATTAACATCCGTAGAGAAAAACTAGTTATTCTTAGAGATGAAACAATGCCTGAAATATCCAGAATATGAGGAAAATGTGATAAACCGTGTGTCTGACCTACAGCATAGTACTGGAGCTGGGTAGGCTCATAGTGTGACACAGTTACCATTCCACTGGCCCTCCCGCTTGATGCACCATGTAACTTTAAAAAACACAATGCAAGGTGCTCTTCAGCTGCACGAAGACTACAAGTACAACTACATTATTTTTTTACAATGAACATCGCGACTAGCACATGTGAAACATGACGCAATAACATTTTTACCAAGAGAAATCAAATTACTGAAACCTTTATATAGCTGTTGCTCAATGCTGACAGAAGTGAAATATGATAAAATCCAGAAGCCCAATATATTTTGTGCTTGATTGAAGTGCCGGTGTAGTGGGCGCACAAACAAATACATTGAGGAGCATAATTGTGGCATGCATATACGACTACACTGATTTTTTTTCATCGTAGTAAGTGCTATCTCAATATCTGCCACAAGACTGAGAAGAGATGAGTGTGAAGAAAGTTTGTTCGGTAACCAATGTTTCTAATCCGAATGGACTGCTAAGCAACCTCGGATTATACAGCAATATTTGTACCTTTTCTGCCTACAAATTAAGAGAGTAATCCTGTATATTCTGCAGCCCACTCAGCTGTTTGACAAGTTAGACCCCCACCCTCCCACCTTCCCTCAAGGTATATTTGAGCTAAGGCTAGCTAAGATTTTCTACAAACTCACAGTTTAACACTAATAATGTGAAAATGTTAAGCGGTTGCCCCTATACAATCATGAATATCACTCCAGTCAGAAATACGTGAGAAAATAGTGTAGTTAACATCATGGCCACTTTCCGTAGATGAATTTGTTATATACATTTCCAGTTATATACAAACAAAACAAAATTTTCGCATTTGCGCAAATATCTCCAATTTCTTGCATAGCAATGTACGATGCGCAAGATATTATCCAGTTTCAACACCTTCAGCGAAATGAAAAACATGAATGACCGCAGTACAGTGGCCAATATCCATGGCAAACACCATTACTACTATTTGCAGCAGCTGGCGCATGGCTGAAACTAGCACCATACTCAATGCGTAAACTAAGAAACTAAACTAAGAGAACTAAGAAACGTAAACTAAGAGAATAATGTGCAAAGGCATAAAACGAGAGTATAACGTTTAACAAATAGAATCTACGCTTCTCAACATGAAAACAGTCCCGAATATCTTTTTCTCTGCATGGAGAGAAGCTACCAAACAAAAAGCAAATCGTTAGGCTTAGAAAACGGACGCTATCAGCTGCTCACCAGTCGTTAGGCTTAGAAAACGGACGCTATCAGCTGCTCACCAGTGATAGGCTTGGAGCAGGCAGTGCATCTCTTCGCGAACAGTTCGCCGAAGCACTCGGCGCAGTACGGCTTCTCATCACGTGATGTGAATCGCTGGCCGGCTAATGAAGCGCTGCAGTTGGTGCAAGTGAAGCACTCCCGGTGCCATGGCTCGTTGCGGTACGTCACGCCGCCGCTAGTGATGATCTGCGCAAGGAACGGGAAGACAAGAGACGGTCGTAGTCGTGACTCGGGTTACTATCACAAAAGTTAAGGACTGTGACATAAAAATGAATCAGTGGTCACGTGAGGACGGAATGAGCTCTACGAGTGCTGCCTTCTGAACAACAAAAATAATAAAAGTAGCTACAAAAACGACAAATCTACGTAATACAAAGAACAAAGTGGCATCACCCTGCTGAAAAAAAGTTTTATGATGCAATAACCTCATAGATCATTAATCATAGAATATCATGCAATCTGTATGACATATCATACAATCTGTATGATATATCATACGAATTGTATGATATATCATACAGATTGTATGATATGTCATACAGATTGTATGATATTCTATGATGAATGATCTATGAGGTTATTGCATCATAGAACTTTTTTTCAGCAGGGCAGGCGCGCTAAGAACAGCGAAATGTAATTTTCCAGTTTTTCCGGACGTGATAACTGTAAGAATAGCGCCGTATGAGTTGTATTCCAAGGTGCTGGTGCATACTATTGGCAAGCTCTGCAGCTCTTTCCAAATTTCTAAATAAAAACTAACGTACTAACCACTTCAACATACAACTGGTCAGTTTGAAACTTTGTTTTTGTTTAGTTTGCAGGTGCTTATTTTTTTTGCCAATATGAACTCGTCCCCAACTGCTCCCTGTCACAGACGTCAAAATCAGCCAAAGAATTTGAACGATAACGCAAAAAAGTGCGGACTGTTAATACTGAATGCAACATCACTGTAGTGTAAGCTGAAGGAAACAACAACGCAAGCTGGGAACAATACACACACTGCCAAACCTCTGAACCACAATATTTGTTCTTGAAGCCTGCAATCAGAATTTCAAGAGCTTTGAACAAATAAAAGATGTTAAACATCTTGACGCCTTACACCTTCTCAGTCTAACAAATCTCTGATATCTGAGGATTTGTTATTATTCCCGAACATAAAAATTAGCTTCGTAGAGTTATGTCCTAGGCAAACTGTGCAAACGCAAGACAGAATTCCTACTGAATATCCAACGCATATGTCGTTATGAAAGGCCCTTTGGCCAATTATATACATTCCCCGCTAGGTTCCAGTGCAAAAAAAAAAAGAATGCACGTCTCTCGCACAGACATTACGTAGAGAACGTCCAGCGTCTTCCATTCAGTATCCTCCTCCCCGTAACCTGTTCTTTTCGCTCCCTTTCACTCGCCCCGCCACGGTGGCCCAGTGGTTACGGCGCTCGGCTGCTGAACCGAAAGACGCGGGTTCCACCCCAGCCGCGGCGGCCGAATTTCGATGGAGGCGAAATTCTAGAGGCCGGTGTAGTGTGCGATGTCAGTGCGCGTTAAAGAACCCCAGGTGGTCGAAATTTCCGGAGCCCTCCACTACGGCGTCGCTCATAGCTTAAGTTGCTTTGGGACGTTAGACATCAATAAACCAAACCTAAACCATCTCTCACGCAACTCCTAGAGTTGTCTCTGCCCTCGCTCTCGGACACCGAAGTAAACCCTAAGACGTACCTGGTTGCACTTGATGCACCTGGTGGCAAACTTGTCCTCGTAGCAGCCGGTGCAGTAGATGTCGTTGTCCCGCGGAATGAAGCTCCGGGTGCCGATCGGGTTGCTGCACACGCAGCAGCAGAAGCACTTCTCGTGCCACTGGTGGCCCTTGTACTCCATCTTCTTGGTGCCTGTCGGGGAAGAGAGAAAACATCTAAAAAGTCTAAAACAAAGCTCGAAAAAGCTGATCGTGTGCTTATCTGCTAAAGCAGGAAAATGTAGTGCGGTACTGGTACTCTGACAACAACAACGGATACCATGGAATACGCAATGCAACAGTCCTAAATTGCAAGGATAAGGCGGCAAAATACTGAAAGCTGTGTCAACGGTAAATACCTCTACCCTATCCTGGTAGAAGAGAACGCTTCAAAAAAGTATGCATCTGTCCCTGAAGCTAGGCGGGTCAGCAGTTGGCTGTGTCACTGGCCAACATAAATGCACCTCACACAGTGCTCCTGATCAGTCTTTCTGGAACCACAACCATTAAAGTCATTGACGTGACCCTGCCATGCGCGCTCTACGCTTCCGCGGCGTACGCTGACCATTGGTTATATGATCAGTAAAGCCGTGCTATTATATATTCATGCAACGAATTAATCAGTTTTCAACATCAAAGAGCACGAGCTTAAAAGGGAATGTAGAGTACAAAGATGAGACTTAAGCCGCGGGACACTTGTACTCATTTAAGGAAACCAGAGAGTGACCAAGAGGCAGCGGGCGCCGAGTCCACGACCGCTTGTAACTTAGCCGGTCTCTACAGAAAGCAGCCACAACTTCCCTCTGCGCAAACTTTACAAACTTTCTATCGTGATTCATACATTCAGTGCAATGCACCGTACTCAGAAAATACAACCACGAAATGCACGGTGGCAACGCCGCCTAAGCCATGTTTGCCCGAGCACAGTTTTTGTTCAGATGGACGCCACTGTTCAGCCAAATGTCCTTTTAAAGAAAAAGCATGTGTTTTAACATTTCTGTCTAAATATGCCTTTCGCAGGAAAAGGTATTCGAACAGAACGAAGCAACGTCGAAGTCAACAGTATTAAACACGCTACGGTGTTACAAGACTGAGCATAGCCGTACATATAATGCAGCAGCAAAATAAAAACCGGACGGCAATTCTTGCAGCAAGTGTGTCGCTTCCAACAATAAGAGCGTTAATAAGAGCCTGCGATACGAGGTGCTTACGTGCTAGGGCCGGTTGCACAACCACTTTCATGGAAATACTGAATTTTCCTAAAGCCTCTGGAATATTAAAGAGGTAAAAATAAGAGTATTCTCGTGAAACATTTGTTCAAACGGCGCGGTAAAGGTGCCATCACTGAAATATTAGGCGCTTTCGGTTTCGATACATGGGTCGCCTATAGAAGCTATGCTAATACCCTTACTCGAATCTAGTTCTTCGCCCACTCTGAATTCGATCAAGGAGACGAAAAACGGCGTTGAAAAGTGAGATCGAGAATAGCTGCTCATTCCTGGGAGGCTCGCTGTCTCACGCTGCAGGCTGTTACTGACAGACGGCTGCCGAGATTCATTCACTGATCCCTGCGTTACGAAATTTTATAGCCGGTACCCAGATATGAGACACGGCCTGGTGCCGAAAGAGCTCTCGTTATGCCCAGCGAGGCGTTTCTAACACGAGCGCCATATGTGGCCAGTTGCTCTTTCTCAAGTTCTGTCTTATTTCCGCTACATCCTGCAACGTCTTCGTTCAGATTAAGAATGGAGAGATGCATGCAAAATAGCATCGCCTGGCGCGAATCTCATATCTGCCGACTCTTCGCCGACGAATGACTCTGACCGTTCGGGCGAGACGTCTCTGGAGGGTCGTCCGCTTCGCGCCCCATGGGGACAGCGCTTGATGAGAAAAGAGACGGTCGTCTGGCTTCCACTAGCGTCGCGCTTCGATCGCTCAGACACTCTTGGGGTCGTTGCTCCGCTACTTCATTAAAGGCGCCGCCCAGTCAGCTACGAAGCGCTCAGGTAGGCCACACCCCAAAACTGGCTCGAAGCACCAACTCGGAGGATCACTCGTGATGCCCAGAACGGTGCGCCGCGCAAAGCACACTTTGTGATGCGCTGCCGATGCCTGCTGCTCCAAAATGCCACCGACGAGCAGCGGAGAACGGTGTCCACAGAACAAGAGTTGTTGCTTTCGACGAGCCGCGAAAACCGTCCTCGGGCCGAAAGAAGCCGCGTCACCTACTGGTCCTTATGTACGTCTCGTATCGACTATAACTTGCGAAAGGCTTCGAGCACAGGCTCCGGTCCCTGTGCCCCAAACGCGAGGCGCTAAGATAAAGATGCACGCCAACGCGTCGGCGCTTCTATATACAGGCCGCAAGGAGTCGCAAACTTATTCTTTCTTTACCCCCTCCCACTCTCTCTCTGGGCGCGCCACGCCCTTCGGCGGGCGTCTAGCCTCATTCCCCTCGTTTTCCATCAAAAAACAAAGCGCGGGCCTCCGCTCTTCTCTCCTTCCCCTCTATCCCGAAACGGGAATGGTCTTGGCCCGTCTCGTTCCCATGGCAACGGCCCGACGCTAAACCGCTTCACGGTTGCCCGCCGCGCCGCCTGTCTGGAGGTCATCTGCCTAATAACCCCGACGCAAGACACAGAGTCGCGATAAGCCCTTTCTATTTTTCTTTCACCCTTCCATACGTCCCTTCTCTCTCGCTCGCCTCTCCGTTCCCCATTTCGCGTTTGTTCGCGCAACGCACGTCTCGGTGCCGGCAGGGTTTTTTGCGCAACCAATTGCGGCGCCGGCTACAGTAAGCGGCCGGCCGCACCCCAGAGTCCCTAATAAGGCGGCATAGAACAAGGCTCGACGAAAGGGGTCATCGACTCCCACAGAGATTCATTGTGCGGCGGCGGGCCAGTCGCCCTCTACACCGAGCCTTACGGCAAGCAACCGCGGGTCGCGAGCGGGCTTTATTTAGGCCCGTAGCGCGCAGACAGAAGTGTAGGCTATAGGGTTTGTGTGCACAAGGAAAGCGACGGGGATAGATATTGTATGCTAGAGAGAGCGGCGGAAAATGGGTCGCCTGAGCTGTTATCTTAGAGTCAAAGAAGCATATTGGGATGCGGCTTTGTCGCTGGCGTTGCCGTAACGTTGTGACAGAGACCTCCTTTTCGCGCTGCGGCGTGGTTATATGTCCGGTCTTCAAGCGTATTGTAAATAATCACCCAAACGTTCTTTTCACCTGGCGCTTCGGTAGCGTTTCATGATAACGGTGATACGTTCCAGCGGCTCGGAAACGCATGGCTAGGACCAGTTGCATGTTAAGGGTAACTATATGAAGGTCTTCTTAATTCCAGCAGGCTGCAGGTAAGGTTGCCTTGGATTATGCTTGCAGTAGGTAATCGTTGGTGATCCACGCACAAAACTGCAATGGATGACCTATAAGCTAACGCTGACCCGTCGATATGTTTCGCCTCCAGGACAGTACACGCATTGTAGCAAGCATGCAAGCTCCATGACAACACTACGATTTTACCGCAACAAACGCGCCGGCGAGCACAGAAAGCATAGTACCGTTAATTAAAAGCTGCTTTTCAGCCGCTACGCTTACTCAGTGGCCTACGCCACCTCCTGGTGTAGCTGCTCGAGGTCGCACGCTTGATATCTAGACCACGTGATCCTTTCTAGGCGAAGGCAAAATGCACTTGCACCTGAATACCTAGGCATTGACGCGTATGATAGAACCTATGCTAGAAAAACACCTCCAGTATGCTTTCGCGGTGTCTTGTTCAGAGGACGGAGTTGAATCGCAACAGAAGGAAAATAATAATCATTAAACTCCTACTCTGGCTAGAGGACACAATGGCATCTCCAGATCGGCATTGCCAAGTACAGTGTCTAGGTACGCAACATGCATAACGACAGTTTGCGTGAGAGAGGCCTGCACGTACGCAGAAATCCTCCACATCCCCCGTTCCTCAAAATTCAAGGCGAAAGCCTTTAATGCCTCATCGCTGTCGACAGAAGCTTGTCAGCAGAGGTGTCACGCTTTTTCTAGTTAGTCCAGAAAAAAAAAAACTTTGTGCACGATGGGATTCGAACCACCATCCTTCCGTTCCGCAGCCGGCTACGCTAATTCCTGCCAACGCATACGTGGTTCTCCTTGTCTATGACGCTCGAGAGTGTTTGCAAAAAGGCATCGAATCAGACGTGTGCCTCCCAAACGCCCCTTAGTGTCTGCAGCATTTAAGATTCCCAAACAATTGTGCACTTAACATCTTAACCACACATCAGTGACACAAGCAGCAACACCGCGCTTAAGGCTTTCGCCTCACCGCACTTTAGGTCAACAAAGTGCTCGCTCGAATATATATATTCTTTTCACTCAAAGGTACTAAGGAGGACCGACAGGTACGCACCAGCTCGGAAGATCTCTCCGCAGCCATCGCAGCGGGTGGCGAAGGCGGCGTCGTAGCAGGCCGCGCAGTAGACCTTCTCGGCCTTGGAGCCGAACGGCTTGTCCACCAGCGACACGCGGCACTTGCTGCAGAGGAAGCACGCCTCGTGCCAGTGCTTCTCCTTGTACGACAGGTCCTGCAAGGTCATCGGAGGAAGCCGACAGTTCGGTGAGTGCCTCAAAGGGCTGGTGTACTGGTACTAGTGTACTGCTGGTGCATGTACCACTGGCGTACACCAGTGTACTAGCTAGTTGTGTACTGGCGTACTAGCTAGTTGGTATCAAGAAGCACTGGCTCGTCTGGTTCCATAAATTATAAGCAATTAACGGTACACTCTAAACACGAATACGCCTATATGAAAGTAAGAAGGGAGTTAGCTGTCCTTTAGCACACTCCCTTTTATAAAAAGGAGGGCGCTAGAGGACAGATCACACTCTTTTTAATCCTTTCTGAAGGGACTATAATGCGTGATCCTCTGAGCACTTACAAACTGCATATCTCCGGACGACATTACTGACGCTAAAAAAAAGTGATCAGTTTCATGTAATGTATACCTCCATTTTCGAACGCCTGTCTCCGAAGACAATTTGCTAATGGGCACTGTATATACGCATGTTCTCAGTATAGAGTACAGTGGAACGGCCTTGGAAATGGTTTTTGGCACTGCTATGGCATCGCAAAACCACCCATTCTGTTCAAGCACAATCAGGCACGACTATAGCAGATATGCACGCACTATTCCTTTATTTTTGCTATTCTGCCCTGAACGACACTTTGGAATATAACATCGAGTACAGATCGACCAGGAGTTTTGTGTCCGATTGCTCCCCGCATTTTCTGAAATGCACCGACTCCGGAAATCATCTCTCCCAGGCAAAGGGAAGGTAAGTGCGCAAAAAGGACGATCACTGAGAGAAGATGGTTGGTTGGTTTATGGGGTTTAACGTCCCAAAGCGACTAAGGCTATGAGAGACGCCGTAGTGGAGGGCTCCGGAAATTTCGACCACCTGGGGTTCTTTAACGTGCACTGACATCGCACAGTACACGGGCCTCTAGAATTTCTCCTCCAAAGAAATTCTAGCCGCCGCGGCCGGGATCGAACCCGCGTCTTTTGGGTCAGCAGCCGAGCACCATAGCCGCTGAGCCACCGCGGCGGCACTGAGAGAAGAGAAAGGTCGGGACGAGCGCAGACTTCAAGTGATGTTTATTGGAAAATTGAGGCAGGCTTACATATATATGTGTGTGTATATATATATATATATATATATATATATATATATATATATATATATACTTTTTTTCGTTTTCTTCAGTACAGGTTCAAATCGGTATGCAAGCATGAATCGCAAAAAGGCGATAAAAACAAACAAGGGGCAAATCATGGTAGGGTGCCTTCGAGATAACGCTTTCACTATCGTAAAGTTAGACTGACGTATCACTGATACAGTCTGCACCTCTTTTATCTGAAGAAGGGAAGGTAAGTGCGCAAAAAGGAAGATCACTGAGAGAAGAGGCAGGACGGGACAAGCGCAAACTTCAACTGCTGTTTATTGGAAAATTGAAGCAGGCTTCTCCCAGGCATTCAGCAGTTAATAAGTGCAATCCCAAGTGACGTGAGCGAGGACATTAGTGTAAAACAAATACAAGTTGCCAGAATGAACTTGAAAAAGCTCTATTCGCAGTTGTGCACCGCAAGCGGGTCGCTTCTTTTCGTTGTTTTTGTTTCTAATCACATCATTTGAATCTAATTATTAAGCTTCCGGTCTTAGAGAGAAAAGAAAAAGGAATTTCCGTTAGACAACGGTCCGAAGCCGCGCGAAACTACACCTACGACTGTTTTACGCTAGGACAAAAAAACACGAAAACACCCGGAGTGCAGAAGGCTACGCACGGTCACGCGCGCTGTTTGCGACTGCGGCGGATAAAGTAAAAAAAAAAAGAAAACAAAAGCGAAGTAATGCATGCGAGGAGGACAACAACCGCCTGTGGTTTCAAACAAAGCGCCGAAAACACTTTCCTGTCAGGCAGCGAAGTTCTATGTAATGAGAATTTAAGAACTAAAGCTTTCATTTTTCGCTAGCCCTGCTCACAACGATATATTACCTCAGCGTTGCTGGTGTCAACCGTTAGCTACGGTAGACTAGCGATTCAAAAAGTATACATTGTACTAAAGGGAATTTCAAAGCTTTCGGCACTAGAAAAGCACAAAGTTCAGTATGTGTGTAGTCCAAAATCGATAAGATTTCGACTCTAGCCATCATGAGGGCTTTAGAAAAAGCGAGAGTGCTACGATATATATTTTTAAAATGTAATGGAACATTTTTAGCCTCACTAGCAAACTTTTCAAAATTTCCTTGCACAGCTTATCAAACAGAGATCACGGCAAAAGCCGAAGTGAGAACCAGCTCACAGCTCCAAAGCAATCGTGTTATAACTTGTCCTTTAAAGGCCTGCGGAATGCATTTTAATCCATCGCTGCTTTTAATGAAGGCTTTTCAGGGTAAACTAGGACATGCAAGCTGAAAATAGTTTTTAAAAAAGCTGTCCAACCACACCAGTTGCCTCTTCCGAACATTTTTTTTTTTTTTACAAACTGGCGTAACCTACTCAGTGTGCCGCCATGAGGATGTGAAATCAATGCGTACATCTTGTTAACCTCTCGCTGGACAGGCGGCTTGCAGCGAAAAACACTGTTAATTCTACTTTTTTTTTTTGTTTCTTGCGCTACCTACAGTGCTTGTGTTTCTGGAGATAATAATTCAATGGGCGCTACATTCCTTTCAGGCGCCGACGATTTTCCCGCCGAAAGCAGCAGCATCCACAAACGGCGCATCAAGTTTTAAACTACCAACCAGAAAAACCGATCGACGGTGAGGCTTGTCACCTACGGTACTTTGGCCTTTGTCAGAAGTTCTCTCTAGTAGCTCTTCCCTAGCAAAACGTTCAGCAAGAGCTAAACAGCAGCAGTCTCAATACGCCCACTGCAGGGCAAAAGCTTCTCCCATGACTCTCCAGTTAACCCCGTCCTGTGCCTGCTGCGGCCACGCTATCCTCGCAGACTTCTTAATCTCATCCGCCCAGCTAACTTTCTGCCGCTTCCTGCTACGCTCGCCTTAACACGTGTAATTACAGGAATCCAGAGTTCGTATGATACGGAAATGAAAACCTCTACGCTCTCCATGTATTTCTGTGTGGCAACCACACCGTTTCCGTACGGTTTATGCCTGATTTCCGTATAAAGTATATGTCGATTGGAGTCAGTATAGGAGTTTAGAATATCCCCGTAAGTGGAAAACCAGCGGAAAGGGCGCGTTCACAAACAGGATAAGTACACAAGACAACGCTGGAAACGAAACAAAACAATGACGTGCTGCGGCGGAAGATAGTTTTTTATGTAGTGGGAATAAACTCTGGCTTTGCAGAAGAGGTAAGCGATGGTGCTGAGGCAGCACCGATGGGCATGAAATATTCATGACATGTTCGGTGCTGACGCATCTTTCTACATGTCCAGCCTCCTTCAGACCAGGCTGCTTCTGCGTCAGCACTTCCACTTTTTTCCACTTACCATGCGCCAACTGTACAAACAAGCTACACTTCTTCAAGGATATCCCCATATGCGTTGCCCGTATTGACTCCGTACACTACACATGGCTTCCTTACGAGCCATACGCGAAATGTTCCACATTATTTACAATCGTGGTTTCTCCAGGCCAGAGCGGACAGCAAAGCTCCAGGCGGCGCGCGTACCTTGGAGTCGATGCCGATGGCCTTGGAGCACTCCTCGCAGGAGTTGGCGAACACCTGCTCGTAGCAGCGCACGCAGTAGGGGTGCTCGTCGCGCAGCACGTACCGCTGGCCGGTCAGCGAGTCGTCGCACTGCCAGCAGCAGAAGTGGCTCGAGTGCCAGTCCTTGTTCATGGCCTTGGTGTACTCGCCCGAGAACACGAGCTGCGGGTGGAAGGGAAACAAAAAGGTATTTACTTATGGGAACAAGTTGGTCAGCTTTCGGATAGGTCCAGAGCAGCGCTTAGACAGACGACTTCACTACACACAGCACTGACACCTCTTGTTTAACGACATGTTCAGCCACAGAGCACCGTCCTTGTGTTCCCCTATTCTTGTGTTCATGTCCCCACTAGTTGGTGGTCCATGGTTCATCCCTACCAGCACAGCTATTCGACCCAATATTGCAAGTGTATTGGCAAAGCCCCGTCCTACAAAGGACCGGAGTAACACCCTGCATTTCCAATACTGGATCGACTACCTGCGCTGCATGGGATGGTTCATGGCCCAGCAAGCTGCGCTTTTTGTGTATGTGTGTTGGAGAGCGGGGCGGATGGGAAGACACGGTCGCAAGTAACGAGAGAAGACGATTATGATCACGCGGTAGACCGATATCCTAACGGCTCGTAAATCTAATAATCGCCAGCTAAATGGCTGCCAGCTGCTCAGTGTCCAGTAACCTTTAAAAAAAAAGGCTTTCTCGCGCAGCCGGTGGTTTATACACTTTCCCCTTTTCCCGACGCAATTCTTACTGCAAGATAGCAGGGCGAAACAAACAGCGTTACGGTGCGTTCACACTAAAGGGCAGTCGGCTTACAGGCGAAATCCGTCGACGCGGCTAGCTTTGCGATGGCTACTCAACCGATCGCATCAGGAAACCCTACCCTCAGAACGATTCACCAAAGGAAAAAGAAAAACATTACGTGAAGGCGCCAGCTGGAGTCGAAAGCGCAACCAGGATTAGCCGAGTGACCGCTCCACCTGAAATCTACACACTAACTACATTCGGAAATGTTTCCCCTCAGTCATTCCCCAAAATGTATCCTTGAATCATCAGCCATAAACGCCAGCCAAAACATAAACGTATGGAAACGCCTGCCGCAGAAAACACACCACCTTAACTGCAGTGGAGTTCGCGCTACGTAAAGGATGCTCTGCAGGTACCACGTTTGCGGTCGCCTCTGTATTAGCGACACCACGAACACAATCACCCTGCGAATAAGGCTGAACGAAAATTCGGCCACGTACTCCTGCCGTCATACACCCGGCCACCACGGAAATACGAAAGTCGGACAGCGCATAAAGACCCATGTCGATACCCGTTGTACCACCGGAATCTCCGCAAATAAGGCACCTTAACAGTGATGTGCACGCAGTTGCTGCGAACAAAGTAAACCAAAACACGTACTCAGCGAGCACATTGCAAAATAAAACGCTACACGATGTAGAAACCCCTAGTGTCAAAAGAGTATTCGCGACTGAGTAGCAGAAAAGACAACAAGGACGAAAACCTCATAAAAAAAAGGCACAATCCACGGTTCTGGACACGCGGAGGCAAGAAAGATCCCGATAACAGCGGACAAGGCAGTGGAACTTTGTGGTGGCCGCGCTCCCTACTCGGTCGATTAGATTACGGCGCACGTGCCGCCAATCCCCTGGGACGGGAACGAGTACCTCATCAGAAGAAAAATTGGCACCGCGGGGTCCGAGCTCTCGAAGGGGCCACGCGGATCCTTTCCCGAATGTCCGGCTACCATGGCACGCGCTTAAACGGATAACATCGCTGTGATTTTCGCGGGGGGGGGATGTCTCCATTTGGCCAAGCTGTCTCCGCCTTCATTACTAAAAGCCGAACGACGTGAGAAATGGCAGCGCTGGGCAAACAACTTGAAAAGCACAAAGGTATTCGCTGTTAACTCACTGCTTAGCTCCGGGCTTTGTGTGCTGTTCCGCATTTAAACTTCGCCAAGTCTTTACAGAATAACTTTCATCCGGTCTTAACCCAAGCCGCACGTGCGACGCTAGCGCCCCTCACAGCATTAGCTCAAAAAAAGCGGCCCATCTTCAAAGGAACGTCCGCAGTGTCGCTCATTAGGCGTAAAGGTCTCGTCTCACTAAGGCGCTGTCTCGGCGCCGAACTCTTTTTTTCTCTGCACAGCCATGCGCCACTGCAAAGACGATGGCGCGACCATACTAAAGAGTCGCTCGCCGAGTTTCTGACAAACTACTTCCTTCAATTCTAAATTATTCCGTTTGCGCCCAGTGTGAAAAATCCAAGCACGAACGCATGTATTCTCAACAACCGCCACGCTAGCATGCTGAGCTTGCAGTGAGAACTGGCAAGCGCTCTGTCTCTTCATAGCCCACCATCTCTATGGACTCTCTGGAAGTTCGGAGGTCAGCTGATCGATCCTACCACCTCCTAAAACAAAACATTACACATATGACAGTATCTAACAGCGCGTCAGCCAGTAACCCAGCAAGAAATGTACCATGTACGCATTGGTCCACAGGTTCGAAACACACGTCACATCTCATTTCTCGTTTCTACTTGCCGACCTTGCGTAGACAGTGCAAGAACGCTTGTTACTTGCCAAAAATTATCAGGTCGCACGCGTTGGCTTCAGCATAGTGCTGACAACATAGCTCGTTTCTCATGAATGCATCTATACTGCTTCATGACATGCTGCTTCAGCCTAATAATCATCTGGCCCTTCATTCTTAAGCATTTTGACACGGATCGTACCTCTTCCTCTGAACTCAGCATCAGCTAATTGCTTTTGCTTTCTATGCTCTGTAAGCCGTGTCTTGATAAGAACAACATTGATTACGTGGGTAGAAAGCGCCAGAGTCTACAAAAGCAACAAGGTCACTCCGCCACGGCCACACTTCTATACTTCACCTCAAGAGTTGTTCGCAGTGCGGTGCGAACTACGAGCGCGAGGCGACGGCTTCAGCAGGTGTGCTCATCCAATGCGCTCGAAAGCCAACCTGAATGACCTGGAAGCCGTTTCGCCTCCCACTCGTAGCCTCAGCCATTACACGAACGGCTTGTGAGATCCGAAATGCCCGAGATGAATGAAGATCATTGCTTCTAGAAGCGTCCAGCCATAGACCACGCCACAGACCTCCTCCAAAACCTCCCGGATCGCGTAATGTCCACTGACGTTTTCGATAACCGAGGGCGCCATTTCTCCCATAAATTGGCGACCGCTGGCGAAGCTTAGCGAAAGCAATTTCTTTCTTTAGCGCACGCTGTAGCCCCAGCAGCAGAAAACGAAGACTCTTCATGCCATGTAGCTTCACCGCTGAATCATCGCTCAATTCGCGGCCGTATGGTCTGCATAGACGGCGGCCCCTATTAATAGGTAATGTGGCATTACCGCACTGCGCCATTGCCTCTCATCAATAGCAGTGCCAGTTGGCAGGTTATGAAAACGAATTTTTGTGCATGTTATCGTGCACGTAAATGAAAACCCCACTGAAACGCTCCATACGAGTAGCTTGTATGAAATTATGGGAATATGGTGTATATATGGTGTGGAAAAATATATGGACATCCATACTTTTCTCGTATCGAGTCCATAAACTTTCCATACATTTTTTCATACAACTTCTATAAAATGTGCACAACGTCATATGGAGTACGTAAGTTATGCATACGCACTTTCATGATGTTCATACAGACTCCATACATTACATATTGACTCCACATAATCCATATGGAAATATATGGAATTATGGGACTCGCCTCATGGAAACTTTCGGTAGGGAAGGGCAGTAATAGTCGCGGGGAAAGCGCTGTGCACGAAGGAGAAGGGAAGCTTTGAAAAACACTTCGGTAAACACGTCTAAGAATATGAAGCACGATCTCTCAACAAAAACTTCACCTTCTCTGCTCATTATTGTCGTAATGCGCGAATGTTGCATTGTGATCGGCTATTTTCCTAGAACCGCACGACTCCCATTCAGTAACATGATCCAATAATACAATGCGATAGCTACTCTTTACCATGAAGAATAGTTTCCGCAAGAAAACATGAGCCACAGACAATGTGCTAACTATGTACTCATGCACGTTATATAGCTAAAAAACCAAGCCAATCAAATGCAATGAAAGGCGTTCCGACAAACGAACACTAAATTCATTTTGTACCCGTTCAATAGGTGTGTGCCGTACAATCCTTCAGTGGTGCCAAATCTGCACCGCACCCCACCATTACGCAGGCACACTTCATGCAGGCAACTTCTCGTCTACCGGAGTAAGCGTTGCATAAAGAAAAAAAAAACGGAGCCGTGTTATTGCGAAAACGAGCGTCCGCAAGCATAGTTTCCAGGCCTGCGGCCCCAAATAGCAACACCCACTCCGTTAGTTTCTTTTTTGACATGACGACTCAGAGCAAAATATCGTCATTCGACAAAACTTGAACGCATCTTTCAAACAGGCGCGACTGTATTCCGAGTCGCTGTTTTATGTCAATTGTTCTTTCGTTTATTAAACCGCTTTTACTAAAGACTATCACGACTGTTAGCACTAATTTTTGGCTGCAGCAGGAAGGAAAGGAATGTGGTGACGAACTGAGAACCAGGAGAAATGGCTAGATTTACAACGTTAAGACCACCTTTCGCACGGCAACGCAACTCACTCCCACAGCAGAAAAATGGCAAGGCTTTGGCTCATTCCTCCCACTCTGTCGGCACGCTGTCCCGAGTTTTTCGTTTCACCTAGAGCAAGCTATAATCCTATTAGGCTTTGCAACTATGTGGAGTCTAGTTTAAGAGGATCACGGGGATCACATTTAAAAGCTTTAGTTCGAAGGCAGAACATGTTACACTTAAAAGCCAGTACAGTTAGCTTATATGTCCTTAATCCCATCCCTTAATCTCATGTTTCATCTCTTGTTACTGCAATATTTTAGAAGCGAGGATTTCAGAGGAACTTAGAAATCATTTTATGCGCCATTTTATTCCAAAAATAGTTTGCAGAGTTCGTGGACCCCGCAAGTTGTATTTTTTTTTTTTTTTTTTGCGCGTGCCGACCGGCTCTGTAGTGTGTATGCATTCGCCTCGCTCCAAAAGATATAACGACACCTGCTGTGACGTAGTTGCAAAAGACGTTCTGCTGTGAGTTTCGAATGTTATTCACTGTAATAGAAGCCGTCCTTCTTGCTCAGGTCGATCGTGTTAGCCTCACGAACCGCACGGGCGCCATAGGGATATGCCAGCATACTTAAGCTAAAACCGAGGAAGCCGGCGTGCATATATCTGACCATTCTGAACAGCAGACGAGGGCATATTTGAACGAGAAAGAGCTCATGAACGCAATTTTTTCATATATTGTAATATTTAGCGATTCGGGCTGTGAGGGACACCATAGTGAAGGGCTCCTGTGTACCAATCAACATATCCGCAGATCTCCTGTCAGCAGGCTTCCATTTTTTTTGCTATTAATGTTTTTGTAATCGTCAAAACCGTTCCCCATTGGTCCTCTATGGTAGACTTAACGGCTCGATGGCAGCGATGGAAACACTGTAAAAGAAAGATTTTGCTACATGTCAGAAGAATGGATCAATACCTTTAATATTTCTATGCCAGTACCCAGTACGTACTTACATTTTCATCAAGTGTTGCGATTCGGGCTTGTTGGTTACCGATCATATTTAAAACGGGACACAGTTAATGGCTGATGTCCTTGCGCTGCTTCAAATATGAACTCTTTTCTAATAATCAAATTTTTGTCCAAGACTGTCGGACATGATATGAAGCGGCACACGAGTATACCACGCGTACGCTGGTGGAGTTGCGAGAAGCCTTCGATAACTTTTTTCCAAAGATACGGAAGCTATGGAGAGTGGCTCCACTTATTCCGTCTTGTGAAGCATGTTCCAAACAACACAACGATACTTTCTAGCCATTCTGTGCCCGTCTAAGATCATCTTACCTCGTTCCGACGTTGTTCAAGGCATTTATATTTCTGGCATGCTACGTAGCCGCTATATGAAGCAGTCTGCAACGAAACGCACTCAGACTAAAACAAGACTGTTCTATAGCCTCTATACGACGACATCGCTCCATTATATGGCGCAGCAGAAGCCGAAGCATTGATTTATAGCAAACAGTGGCTCTTTAATGCCCTTGCTTTGCGGAAAAGAAACTACCGTCCCTTGGGACTGCTAATCAAAATTAGCAGGCGGGCGAAAGTTGTTGGAAAATAGTTACTTCTTTCAATCAGAGGGGTTTTTTTTAGCATTTTTTTCTCGTTTAGCGGTCGCGCACGGTCACACAAGGGGGGCAGAACGCTAGAATAGCGGCTGCCGATATTAAGTTTTTCACCTACGATAAACTGGACTTTCACGTAGGTGGGAATAGCAGGGCTGTCTGTTTTCGCTCGCACGCCCATAGCGGCTAAGCAGCAGCGTCAATCACACATTAGACGCGACAACTTGTTGCGTTTAAGCGGCAGCAAAGCATACCCGTGTTTGCTTTGCTCAAGCGAAACACCACCGCCTCCCGTTCTGCCAAACTCAGCCTCTAAAGTCCTGACGGAGCGCAGCGATTATTTCTGCCCGACATGGCGAACCAACCTAAAAATCTGGACCCGCAAAAAAAGAAAGCAAAAAAAGCTTGCTATTGAGCTAGCTACAGGAGCGTAAAAAGCAATTGCTTACTAAATTTTTGCGTCTTGGAAGCAACGGACGATATTCCTTTCAAGGAGGAATGCCCCTTTCCAGACGAAAGAATCAAAGGGCCGCCATATGAGACCGCCTTAAAGGATGCCGATACCGATTTTTCCTGAAAACTGGTGGTGCCACACGCACGGCAGAGAAACGGACGGTCAAGATTTCTAAAATCGGTGTTTTTGTTCAAGCGCAATCGGAATCGAACCCGAAAACTACGTCCTATTGGGACGCATCTCAATCAGCGGGTGATGAAATGCAAATACAAAAAGAAACAAAAAAGAACTAATAGCGCTCGGTGGCCGAATATAAACCACCCCAGCAGCCCTCGGCCGCGCCTAGATAGAAATGGTGCAGTGTAAATTGGCTCGATGCCCTCTTTCTCGGTAGCATCTCATTTTGCCTCGACTTTCCAGTCACGCATTAAAAAGGGCAAGACGGTCAACTCCAGATCACATCGCAGCTGCAAAACAGCGTCAAACGCACGTAGGTTACACCGCAAATATGTCGCCTCTGTCAATTCCTACGCAGCAACTTCGAATCGTGTATCTAGAGTTTTAACATAAATAATTCAAGCTGGGTTGTGTATGCACGACGGGCCTCTATGTGAGGAGTCCCCAATTAATTTTCTTTTTCTTACATGAATGCGACAGAAGTCGACTCCAGTCCACTTCTTGAGGGAAAGTGCAAAAAGGTCGAGGAAGAGAGTAAAGGACGAGTCGCACCTTTACTTCCCTAAACCTGCTTTTCCTCTCCAAAATCGACTGAAGACGCATTCTGTCGCATTCATGTAAACGTTTCTTTAGTCTAGCTTGACCTCACGAATGGCAGGCGTTCGCTGGCGTCCGTGTTAAGCGCCCGACATCGCGGAGTAAACATACTTAAGCCACGTCCAGAATCAGTATTTTCAAACGTTTTGTTTCTTACTTTTGTTCCTCGGTTTTTGGTCGTCGCTTTGGCTCTAATTTCGCTTCGGTGACGTAGGCAGTGAAGCGTGACGCCAATAACAAAGGAGCAAAAAGAACGGAACACGAAACAGAACGTTGGAAAATACGAGCCCAGGCCCTATGTTTCTGTTGTGTCCCCTTATTGCTTTTGTGTGTGTGCGCCCCCGCGTCCTCCTCCTAACGACAGTTCGCATCCTCCTCCTAACGACCACTCAATCCTCCTCCTAACGACCACTCAATCCTCCTCCTAACGACCACTCGCATCCTCCTCCTAACGACCGCTTGCCCCTCGTCGCACGCTGTCGCCGGATGCCCCCCCCACGGTGCGCCCCCGCACCCTCCTCCTGTTCTGGGAAGCCACTCCCTCCCGTGGACGCTTCTCCACTCCCTCCTTTCTTCGGGCGGCCAGTTCGGCTCCTGCCTCGGTCGACGCTGGTCGCACCCTCATCGGCTTTAAATAAACGAAGTCTTAAAGTACCGTGTGCGTCTTCCGCTGCATTCAACACAGCGACCGGACACGACAGTGGCGACGAGAAAGTGGATTCGACCCGCTCTACGCAACGCTATTGACAAGCCATGGCTACGCGAGGGTTTCCCAATCAGATACCAGAGTTCAACGGCTCATCGTGGTCATCGTGGGTTGGACGCCTTCAGTTCTACTTTGAAGCTAACAACATCACAGACCCAGCCTTGAAGAGGGCCAACCTGCTGACGCTGTGCGGGGAGCAGACCTACGATACTGTCTGCGCCCTTATTCAGCCAAGCACACCAGCGGCAGTGTCTTACGACGACATCGTAAAAGCGCTGCAAAAGCACTACGACCCAAGGCCATCCGAGGTCTACAGCCGGGCTCGCTTCCAACGACGAGATCAACTGGAAGGAGAAACTGTGAGCGCCTACGTAGCCGCGCTCAAGAAGCTCGCTGCCGACTGCAATTTTGGAACGCTGTCGACAACAGCTACCGGGCAGGAGGGAGACGCAGCTTCTTCTGCTAACACCACCATGCTTCCCTTGGACGTGATGTTACGCGACAGATTTGTGTGCGGACTGAGTGACGAGTCACTGCAGCAGCGCCTGTTCGCTGAGAAGGACCTCACATTCAGCAAAGCTTACGACATCGCCGTTCGAGCGGAGAGCGCCGGTCACCAGCAGAGAGGGATTCGCCGGAACACCGAGCCGGTACACCAGACAAGCAACCAGGTGCGCAAGCCTTCTGTTGTTGTAAAATCGGTCAAAAAGGCACAACGCTGCTGGCGGTGTGACGACCAACACAACCCCCAGGGATGTCGATTCCAGTCAGCCACGTGTAATTTTTGCCACAAGCGAGGGCATATCGAAAGAGCATGCATTACGAAACGGAGACTTGCCAAGATAAAGTCACCTTCCCAGCCTAATCACAGCGTCAACGCCTCAGAGAATACGCCGCTATCTGATCTCCATGGAACAACATCAGCAACACCATCTGTGTTGTACGACCTGAACACCATGAATCTCGGCACGCGACCGAAGATTTTTACAGAAGTAAGCGTACATCACCAGCTGATTAAGTTCGAGGTGGACTCCGGCGCAGCCTGTACTCTGATCAGTGAGGACACGTTCCGAACTTCATGGCCATCTGACGCACCCGCCCTGCAACAAGACGACACGCACCTGCGAACGTGGTCAGGACAGAATCTGCCACTATTGGGCTCTGCCAACGTGCAGGTTAACTACAACGGCCAGACCCATACGCTACCTCTGCTTGTTGTGAAGGGCACAGGATCAAGCCTTCTAGGGAGAAATTGGTTTTCTCCACTAGGCGTGATGATATGCGGCAAACATCAAAACGCCGATGTGCTAAGCCGTCTGCCACTAGACGCAACTGTTGACGAACCATTTCCACCAGGAGACGTTCTGATGTTCGAAGCACTGCCAGAACCTCCGCTTACAGCAGGCACAGTTGCAGCATCTACGCAGAAGTGCGCAGCTCTCCGGCTAGTTTACACAGCTGTTCAACAAGGCAACGTGCATAAACTCAAAGGGGACAACTTCGACGCTTACCGCAGGCGAGCTACAGAGTTGAGCACCCATCGCGGCTGCATCATATTTGGGTCCCGAGTTGTGATGCCGAGAGAACTACGCGCACAAGCTATGTCTCTCATCCACGCCAGACATCGGGGCATCGTTGCAATGAAAAAGTGTGCCAGAAGCTACATGTGGTGGCCTGGCATTGCCAACGACATCGAAACAGTGGTGCGAGAATGCAAGCCTTGCCAGAGCAGCCGGAGCGCCCCGCCGAAAGCTCCTGTCCCAGAATGGGAAAAGCCAGACACACCATGGCACACACTGCACATTGATTTTGCAGGACCAATTGAGGGCTGCACTTTCCTTGTGGTCGTAGATGCCTACACAAAGTGGCTTGAGATAAGGCAAATGGGACAGACGACTTCGGCAGCAGTCATTGACAACCTCCGATCACTATTTGCAACGTTCGGCCTGCCGCGCAAGGTAGTGTCGGACAACGGAACACCGTTTGTGTCTGCGGAGATCCTCAAGTTTTATCGCGACAACGGGATCTCATCAGTTACATCGGCCCCCTACCACCCAGCGACAAACGGACAAGCCGAGCGCTACGTAGCCGAGCTAAAACGCGCCCTTGAAAGAGATCAGACAGGCTCGCTGCAGCGCCGCCTTGCGCGCTTTCTCTTCAAGCAGCACACGACGGTTCAGAGCACAACAGGCGAGACCCCCTCGAAAATGATGTTCGAGCGTGAAATGCGAACCCAGCTCACAGCCATCCTCCCCGAGCCAAAGGCAGAGACGTTCCGGGAAGAAAAAGCAATTCCGCGCTGCGGCACGCTTAATGAGGGGCAGCGCGTCCTCGCCCGACAGTTTCTGAAAAAGCCACGCTGGGAGGAAGCTACAATTGTCAGACGCATAGGCCTGCGCTCTTGGCTCGTCAACATACATGGCACAGTAGCACGCCGACATCTCAACCAGCTGCGTAGATTTACGACGCCGTCTGAGAGCTGTCCGCCAGCGGAGAGAACACGTGCACCATTTTCCCACATAGCCTGGCACCTCTTCCCGGAATAAGAGACTTCGCCCAGGACAGACCCAGGAGACACAGCGAACAACAGCCAGCCTACAAGTGTTTCTCCCCCGAGCGCACAAAGCCAGCGCGCCTCCACGCGTGAGCGCCGACCCCCTGCACGATACCAGGCAACTTTCTAAGGGGGAAGGAAGTGTTGTGTCCCCTTATTGCTTTTGTGTGTGTGCGCCCCCGCGTCCTCCTCCTAACGACAGTTCGCATCCTCCTCCTAACGACCACTCAATCCTCCTCCTAACGACCACTCAATCCTCCTCCTAACGACCACTCGCATCCTCCTCCTAACGACCGCTTGCCCCTCGTCGCACGCTGTCGCCGGATGCCCCCCCACGGTGCGCCCCCGCACCCTCCTCCTGTTCTGGGAAGCCACTCCCTCCCGTGGACGCTTCTCCACTCCCTCCTTTCTTCGGGCGGCCAGTTCGGCTCCTGCCTCGGTCGACGCTGGTCGCACCCTCATCGGCTTTAAATAAACGAAGTCTTAAAGTACCGTGTGCGTCTTCCGCTGCATTCAACACAGCGACCGGACACGACAGTTTCATAACGATTCACTTCCCGAATTATTTCTCACTCCTTCCTCTGACCCTTTATGGTTGGCAGCTGCTACCTGTGACGTCACGGCTGACAGCCAGCAAGCGATGCCCTTGACCGACTGTGGTATCACGGCCTAGGCTGACCAACGGGAAAGAAGGATAAGAAAGCGGGGAAACAATAACCCTTAAAAATACGATTCGTTCGGACATCGTTGTATGTACACGACGACATCTTCCGCAAGCAAAGCCAACAGTATCACTGGATGGTAACCCTAAATATTTGTATTGCCCTGCGCACCACAACCAACCCCCCCCCCCCCCCTCACAACCCCCTTGCGCCTTGTTTTTTTTTTTTTTTTACTCAAATCTACTTCCGTCTGAAGACGAACTTTACTTCAATTTCTTTTCAGACAGAAGAACCTGTTGGCGCGTCTTGGCGAGCCCCATTTGACACAGCATAATATTCATTTCAGAATTCACCTTCGGCAAGCTAAAGGATAATGTCGTTCCGGAATTACGGCGCCATTATGCCGGCGTAAGGGCAGCGTCGCATTTATTCTAAAGTCGCACACCAACTCAGTTTGCTTCACACACACAAAAAAAAACTGCTATATCTTCTTTTACAGGACGCATCGGTGCAGTTTTTCTTTGGATTGATACTTCCGGGGAATCACGAGAAATATTTTTTTTTAAATCTCTTTACTTCAGTTCGCTCTCTGAGTCAAGATGCTGGCACACTTGCTGTTGCTTACTTACGCAGGCGCCGCAGCACGCTTTTGTTTTGCAAACTGCGCGCTGCGACCTGTATATATTTGCCCGCGGCCCCAGTACTTCGCGGCGGCGGCCCGACAGACGGAAAAGACTGGGTGGTGACGCCACCGGAGCGAACCCAGACCTGGCAGCGCTTCAAGTTTCGAAGGAAGAAGATGGGAAGCCAGCACTCCCTGCCCGGAATAGACGTCCGGAACGCCATTTGGGTGCGTCTCCGCTGGCGCGGGTTATGTAACTCAAGCTGCTGTTTGCGTCGAGGGGAACACTGGTAATGTATTTGTAGCACTACAGCCACGAAAACAGGGAAACTGGCGTGTACGCAGTGTTTGGCTTAGCCGCCTATTTGTGCGCTAGCTCCGCCTTTATGACGTAATATTTTTGTCCTTCCCTCGCTTTCGGCGTTTTCAGGCCCTTTAAACCGGAGTGAGTGTCAGCACTCGACGTATACCCTTTGCCGTAATCTAAACACTTAAAAGTAGCACCTTTTTCCTTTCTTCAAAACAGTTGTCCTGCAATTGAGCTAGGGAAAGACGTACACTACGTTGTAAGGCTCGTTAAAAGTGACAGAGATCCATGGACGCTCTATTCCACTGACACGATCGAGTCTCTTTTCACGAACTGAACGAGAATGCCTATACTAAAGACAGCAAAAGGCACGACGATTGGACGAAAGATTCCTATAACGTACGCGCACACTTCGCATGAAAATAAATTACCCAGTTATCAACAGTAGGCGACACGATGAGATGTTAGATAGATTAGAGCGCGTTAAGCGCTCTTAGAGCTGCAGCAGCGAACGTAGAGAAACCAACCATGTGGTGCATTATGCTGAGAAGCTTGCTGTGAGGCCGTCATTAATTCAAGAGTATAGTAGTCTCGGTTTCACCCCTTTTATGGAACGTCCCCTGCGCACATATGATAATATCTACCGGACTCGAATTGAGAATGGCGTATAGCTTATTTCTTTCAAAAGTCAAAGCAAATTTCAAGCAAGGATGGTCAGTTAAGCTACGGAGAGACATGAAGGTCATAGCTGCACTCACTCTGATCAATGGGTGCCGGCTCAGTACAGCCGATGCAATAAGCAAGGTCGCAGAAACCTTTGGCGTACTGTCTTTGGAAAATGCGCGCTCTCACCAAAACGAAAAGAGAAAAAAAAATGTTGCATAGGAAATGCAAACTGTTAGCAGTCAGAGCTCGATAAGGGGACACAGGCTTCAAATTCATAAATTTCAAATATAACTGCACTCTAGTGTAAGAGGGAGTCGCATTAAGATTAAGCCCGGTCATTTGTCCAGACGACGTCGTAAGCCGCAATCACGCAAAGAACATTTCCCTTTTTCCTATTGGAGCGTTGCAAAGGTGCAAGCAGCGATCGACTCAGCCGCAACTGACGTCATGTACTACATTCCACAAAACAGACAAAAAGAAATCGACCGGTTCCGATCAGATTACATTACGGGTGCACGGAAGAGTTCACAGCGAAATCTCCGCCCGTGTTTTCTGCACGTATCCAACAACGTCAGCGACCGCACAAACCACTCTACTGTGACGCGCTAACTACACTCAGGCGCAACGAAGTAAGAGGGTCAAGCGAGAAAGACAGGATCCCCATCCACGCCGCACCATGCATAAGACGATATGGTATCAACTCGATTCGCGCCGGTGATTTACGGGTCTACTGACAGTACGCAACGGCACGATAGTATACATCCGCCATTTACCTCATCGTTGGGCGCTTGGTTGTACTGGTTCTCGTCGGTGTCTACGTCCACCATGATCCTGGTCTTCTTCTTGGTCTTCTTGATGGTCCGCTTCACGGTCTCCACTTCCTCAGACATCTTGGACGGTGTTCGCGCAAAAATCCGCGCACAAATCGATTAAAGCGGGTAGCGGCGATAAGCTGTGTCAGCAGCAACGGGGTTCGGCGAAGCGTTCGTTCGAAGCAGCGAAGGGGTGGGGGGGATACCGCGAAAAGAGATGCACGAATGAGAGATGCGCGACCAGCGAGTGGTGCGCCTGCGGCTTGTGGCGGTTTATGGGGCGGCAGGCAGCCCTGTGAGCTCGGGGACGCCCGGGGCCCGGCCCGGAATCTTCGCGCTTTTGCACACGGACCTCGGCGAGGCAAGTGCAAAGTGGAGGGCGAGGGAAACCGGGCTGCGGCCCGCCGGGGCAATCTCATCTCCGTTGCAGGAGGCGCGAGGGTCGGGGTTCGGTTTACGATGATGCGCCGGAGTGGGGGAGAGAGACCATCCGAGAGGCCACGTCCCTCCGGTGTGGGCGAGGGCAGAGCGAGCCCCGAACGAAGCCCCAAAGAAGCAAAGGAAAAGAGAGAGAGAGAGAGACAGGAAACACAAATAATAATAATAAACGGCTGAGCCTCGGTCTAGCCCTGGCTGGGAAGGATTTGGCGGCCGCCTGCAGATGACGAGTGATGCGAGCGGCCGGCGAACGAGCGCGCGCGTCGACCCGAGGCGTCGGTCACTGCGCGCTTGTTTGTGCTGTGAGCGTGTTCGCGTGCCGACGAACCGCCAGACGGGTCGTTTTCGGGCCGGCCACCAACCGGGGTGAAAGTGGGGCAGCGACAGGAAAAGCCGACGCGCGTCAGCCAATGCTGCGCGGCCCACTGGCCACTGGGGTCGGCCAACACGTCGGCCACCGACGACAGGCACGCTGTCAGTGAGCGGCGTCACCGTCGAAGCGTACTACGTAAGTTAATAGCAGAAAAAAAAAAGACGCGCTGCACTTGATCGACGGATTACGAGATTCCGGGATGAGCCTTGAGTTAATTACTGCAGGGTGGTCACTCCCAACCGCTAATGGACGGCCCCACCTGTGCGTATTTTGGGCAAGCGGCATGATAGATTCCGATGGCGTGAGGCTTCGAGTGATGCAAGTCAGGAACGGGACGTCATTCATCCAGTAGGTCGACCTCTCTCAAGAAATGGAGGAGGCAACACTGGTCGAGGTTATGCACAATGAACGAAACGTGAGGCGTACGCGAGACTTGTCAATCCAGTTCCCTCAATGTCAAAGAGGTGTAACTGCTGCCCATTTAGTACCAGCAGGAACCCCGCTCATTGTTTGCTCAGACTTGCTATTGTTTCATTCGTTTACCTTTTTCAACGTCATTACGTATGCGCGCACCCTTTTATGTTTTATTTTACGCAATTCACAATTTTCCCCGATCGAACCTCAGGTTCAAGTCAGCGAACGTCCTCGGGTGCTTCTGCGTCTGTGATCTTTCTGTTAACTGGCCACATAAGCTATCTCAATGAACAGCTGGTTAAATGCGTTTAGAGAAGTGTTCGAAATCTTCGTTCACGTCACTCTCAGAATGTGCTGCGGACAATTCGTCGGCAATAAGATGCAGCGTTCACGTCATTTTCTTTAGTTACCGTTCCCGCTGTCAGTCGGCACAACTTCACCTCCAGCATTCCTATGCCGCCTGCCCCGCAACGAAATCTTGAACACATTTTGCGGAAACTTCCCTTCGTCTCCGCTTTTCATTGACTTCTTATTTTCTGTTCTTCGACACTACACATTGTGCGCTCGTGTTTGTGTGGCGATGTCCTCGTAGAGTCACCTGTGTGCCACAGGCAATAGATCAGCACTTGATTGCTTGATTGGCTAACGAAAATGCCGCAAGAGGAAACAACACGACGCCGTCCAAGTTACGATGATGTTCCTGTGGCACAGGAAATTTTACAGCTAAGGTTGTGCACTGAAGTGCCATCACTATCGCGACTTCGTACTCCATCGCGACTCCAGCTGTTTGAAAGTGCTCCCTTGAGACTAAGATTTCTTTCGATTCTTTCGGTTTGTGCGAATTGAGTTGTGCAGAATTTGCAGCACTTCCTCACTGGCCCAAGCCTTTAAGTTTCAGCGCATGTGACACTGAAGTAGTCCCTACAAGAGAAAGCGTTGCGGCGCAGTGAACAGATAAGTTGTAGGTCACGACGGCTAATTTCGCATATAACATGATTACGGCCGTGAAATAGCAATGACGCAGAGAAAGAAAAGCAACAGTGTGAAAGCACGAAGAATTCATAAAAGAAAGAGAGGAACTCAAACAGTGCCACATACGAAATAAACGTGTCTTGCCGGGCAACCAACCACGACGCCTATTTTCTGACCGCCTAATATTAAAACAAATGTGAAACAGCACTTGGATGGGACAATAGCAAAAAAGGGGAGAGGGAGACTGCTGCTATCGCGTCCCTGTGATGTTATGCCTTCCACACGGTGAACCGACCAACAGGACATCAAGCCTTGTTACATGTACTAGATCCACCTATTAGATGGAGCGAACAGGCCACACCAACCATCATACTCTTTTCTATACCCCTTCTGAACCACTCCGAGCGGTAATAAATAGCATCGCAAGCAATCCGCAGTCCGCAAGCAATGAGTTGGTCGCAGAAAACCCTAAACATTTGACCAAAACTTACTTAGTTTTTTTTTTCTGAATTGCTCCTAAACTCCGGTCGCACTCTGATTACCTTGTTTTTTCTTGCTTTATTTTTGTGAGAATTTACTCCCCGCCAACTTAAAATGGTTGTCAATCCCTGCTATTAATTTTTGTGCCCTTCTGCAAGCACGCTAGATTACATATTTCTTCATTTGTCATGATGCCTGGCACCATTGATATGTGACAGGTTAGCGTGCAGCTCTGAATATGATTTGTAGCCCAGGATAAACGCTATAAGTTCTAAGGAGCAAGCCTGCACATGAGACGCTGTGCAGCTAGAACTTTTTTTCCAAAAACGACCAAGGATGCACAATATATACGGTAGAGCGAGTACGTCCAGGAAACGACCTCGTTAATTTGTTAGCAAAAGTTACTGATTGTCAGCGCGATTCCTCTTCATCGTGTCTCGAAGTAAAACTACCGAATTAGGGCGATCAGCACGTTCCCGTACAACTAGGTGCAGTGTGACGCTATTTCAAGTTTTTTTCCGATGAACAGCAAGATAATTTATCCTGGTGCAATGCTCATTTGCTCTCCTATAACACCAACGGTGTAGGATAGACCAATCGAAAGGCAAGCTAACGTCATGCATTTCGTTGAGCCTTGAGCGAAATTTAACAGCATTACAGCGCGTTAATTCGACACTGTTAAGCCTAAAGCGATTGTCTTCAAATCACATCACACAGCATAGGCTCACTGAGATCAACGGCGCCTGGGAGCGACAAGTTTTGCTCCCAGTGAGATGTACCCGCGTGCACTTGAACAAGCAGGGCTCCCGTCACCATGAAAACACTGCGGAACACTTGATAACGCCTGGTTTTTCATCCACCCTCGCGCATCAGCAACCTCCGACAAGGTCGCCGACAAACACGCGCACGTGTGCTGAAAATTGCCGTCGTGGCGCAATTTATTCCAGAAGTAACAATGTCTCGCGCCTCTACATCCAGAAGATGAAAAGAAAACAAAAACAAATAATTTTGCAAAGCCTCAGGAAGCACCTCTTACACCACTCATGCTCATTCCTATTTTTCTGTGAGATCTTGCTTCAAATCCGCATTCCTCCAAGATGCTCATATTCAGCCTACTATGCGCATATAGGTACGCATGGAGAAAAGCATTCACGAGAGAAGAGGTGAACAAAGACGCCACCGAATGAGCAACTTGCAGTCGCAACAACACTTCTTCGCACTTCGTATTTTCTATTCTGGAAAGGGTGCAACGGGCGAAACTGTCATGGTTCACAAAGGGCTCGCTAAAAAGTTTTTTTTTTTCAAGACACGTGATTTATTCACCGACCTCCTTCACAAAACAAAGCTGTTCCCATTTTCAATGTCTGGTAGAACACAAATCAAGAAAACCAAAAAAAAGCCTGAAAATATTTCGCTAAAACAAATGTCGGCAAGCAACCACTGAAGTAAAAACAAACCACGGCCTTCCAGACGATAACAATGCAGCTGTCAAACCCTCCACAACGACGTCAATAAAGATTTCCTTCTCAGTACTCTCCCTTTAACAGAGAGGGTAGAAGATGAGAACATGAAAGGCTACATGTCCCACAGCTGGGACTGCCGTTCGCATTCCGCCGCAACAAAACGCAATGGCCCCGGGTACGCGACGGGAAAATGGCGGAGCGGTTAACTATCAGGGCGGATAGGGCCGCTTGAATGCTGTTTTTTCTGCCATGCGCCATGCTAGAACTCTTAGCATTGGCTACAAACCATCAATATGTACATATAAAAAACAAACGCTGTTACATTATTGCGGCTACGTACACAAACCTAACAAAACGTTCCAGGTTATCGCCTTTATTTTCTTCTACTTTACCTCAATTTCCAGCTGAAGGAATATTTCTCTTCACCTAGAATCTGACGAGGACTTTAAATGATCACCAGGCGACGATCAAAAGCGCTATGAGAGTTAAGCGCTCTCTTCCCGCTTAATCCAGCCTGACTAAGATGTTACTGATTAAGGAGTTGGTTAAGTGCACACAACTACCCGTGAGTCACAGAATATTTGAGAGTCAGCTGCAGACCGAACACGGCTTGGCCTTGAATTGACGCTCAAACTCCCAAGTGGCACCACCGTGACTCGCCTGTCTACTACGTCTGGCGACTTCCGCTTCGTGGGCCCCTCACTCACTTCGTAATGCTGGCGCCGTTGTGCCGTCTTCTTGGCATCGCCATTTCACACGTCAGGATCCTCGCGCCGCTGACGTATTCGTGCCGCTCCGCCGGCGCGGAACTCCGAATCTCCGTAGTCGCCGATTGCGCTCGAGTTCGCGGCGACGTTGGCGAAGTTCTTCTGTACAGTGCTTCGGCGAAAGCACCTTCTCCGTCAGGGCAGCGAACGACTCGGCGACGGCACGCTCATGTGCCACGCTCCACGCAAGCCGTCACCCTGTGAGGTCGCAGTGAATGCGATGGCGAATGCTGTGAAACTGGCCCCGCTGCCCTTATATAGTTAGCGCTGCTGTTGTGCTGTGTTTCAGGGTGCATAAACAGCTACGGCTATCGATGCCAACGTTCGGATAAAAGCATTCATTTCATTCGAGAACACAGACGAGTCCCTGGCTTGAAGCCTCAAGGGTAGCTGCTCGTCTAGTTCAGCTGACGTCAGCCAGGCATTTGAGGACAAGCAAGAGCGATTAGGACTGAGCGGGCAGTTGGCATCAGATAATATTCCAAGCTGGCATACTTGAATGGACAATTGGGACGAGAGCAATCGGAACGCGATCGGTAGAGCCCAGAAGGATTAAAATGTGTACTGTTCGGACTATTCTAAGAATGGCTCTTGAAATTTAATGGGAGGTCGAGAAAGTTCAGTGGGAGATCCCAACTTAGTCCTCGGCTACGGGACCTACATTCATGCAAAGAAATAGATTAATTATAGTTCTGAATAAATTGTTTGTAAGATTAAATCCTCGTCATTTCTTTGGGAGACTGGCCAGGGGATTACAGGTGCCCGATTGTGAACTGACACATAGCGACCAATGCACGACCAAACTGCCTTCACTGCTTTTTTGTTGGTTTGGATAGACATTGATTGCCCACTATCTTTATTTACGATCTGAAAAGTCTGAAGTGCCTTTTCGGCACACAGTAGAAGAGGTTCAACGTAGTGAGAAGCGACTCAACATCCAGGAGGGGTAATTTCGAGGTCGGCTGAGAGCAGGCTTGTGCCCTAGCCTGTTAATTTTTTTTTTTTTTTTGCCAAATGGCCTTAGGAAGAAATAGGTAGACACCGGCGGGGCGTTGGGATGTCGTGAAATGTCGCCACGACAGAAGCGCATTGTTTATTTCATAACAAGCAGCATAACCGACAAAATCGCTCGCGAGGCAATTTCTTCATCAACAACTACGCAACCTGAAAGTAGAACACGTCCCTTAGTGTCGGAGACAAGAATGTAGAAAACGGAGGGAGAGGGCGCGCACTGAACCGCATCCCGAGCCAAGTGCACGTACGCTCTGCTTGTCACAAGCTGCCCCGGCTTCGAACTTTCGTTATTCCTCCGGTCTCTTCCTTTTGTTCTTTACTTGCGCGCGGTTCCTCTAAGTTCATTCTGTTTCCCTCGCAAAAACCCTGGCACTCGCTGGGGTTCGGCTCCGGGTCGCGAGGGCGCCGAGCGCCGAAATAGCCCCGACTAAGTGCCGTGCGCACAACGCCCGCGCGTGGTCCTTGAGTGAGCCAGGAGATGGAACCGCGAGCAGAGCAACGGTGAGGGAGGCAGCAGATGGGGGAAAGAGGTGGGGCGACTGGACCGAGGGGAAGCGAGGCTGAAGCGAGTGAGCGGTGGTGGAGAGAGAGAGAGAGAACGGAAGGGAGGGGGAGCCACGGGAAGAGAAGACAGAAAACACAGATCTTCTAGGCTTTCATCCGCCTTTTAAGGGATGGCCAAGGGCACTCGAGCCATCGTCCTCCTCTCCACTGCGTCTCTCCAGAGTCCACGGGCTTAACTTCGTCGTCTTTTTCGCACGTCAATTCTTTTTCGGTTCGTGACGCAGGGTTTCCCCCGGTTGTATATTTTGCTCGCCTGGTTTTTCTGTTTTCGCGGTCATTTCCAAGCGGCACGTTTATGACCGACGTGTTCAGCGGACGTGAGCCCCCAGGAGCTGACCTCTGGGGCGCGTGGTGTGACGACACAAACTCGGTCAGAACACTGACCTGTGCGCACGGCGCGAGGTCTACGCACGCTGAGTCGGCAAGGCCAGCCTGCCCGTGAAACACTGCTGATTGCCGGTGTCATTGCCAGAGACGCAGCTAGTGCTTACCTCTTTTCTGGTCCTATATGTTCAGCGGCGACAGCGAAGGGATGAAGAAGTGAGTGAAAGAATAAAATCTCTATAGTGATACATGAGCTACGCATTAGGCTAATTTCGATCACTTGGGCCTCTTCAGCGCATACTGACACAGTACGCGGGGGTCTAGCGCACTTCGTCTCCGTCAAGATGAGGCCGGTGCTGCCGGGATTCGATCCCGCGACCTTACTGACCTCTGCAGCCGAACGCCAAGACCGCTGAGCTGCCGCTGGGCTAAAGACGTCCACAGGCTATACAAAAATCGACTTTTGCTTCAAACTCCCGCGCTATTTACAGTCTTCAAAATTATCGTGAAATTAAAGCTTCATTAAGCGCAAATCTCACAATTCCTGGAGCGTAGAGGTCGTCATTATACCGGGCGTTTCAGCGAACACTAAAAAATTTTCAAAAATAGGCTTTTTGGGACAAAAATATGCCTTTTGCGGCGTAGTATTATCAGTGTTGGCGGACACCAGAAAACCGGTGATTTGTCTTAAGTATCATGCTGGTTAACTAAGTTTTTATAATGAAGTTTTTAAGTATCAGAGTTAGAAGCCTAGTTTCGATCAGAGATTCGTAGATAGCCGTTAGTAATAGCCGAATCAGTTTTTAGAATTAAAAAAACTCGATTACCCTTGGCGCTGTGCCTCGACATAATTTGGCTTTTTCGACTAGTCCCGTGCACTGGAGGGGTTGCTTTGCCCATATGCTTTCGAAAACGCACGTTAGTACTTTGCCGCGATGTATACCCAGATTTTATCAAGCCACAGCGCCGAGGATAACCCCGTTTTCGAATTTCTGAAAACCGCTACGGCTACCACTAACGACCAGCTAAAAGTCTCTAATTAGAACTAGGCGCCTAACTCAACTAGCTAAAAAATTATTAAAAATTCGTTAACCAGCTTACAATCGAGACGAATCACTGGTTTCCTGGTATCCACCAACACCTGATGCTGAAAAACCTCGATAAAACCTCGAGTGGCCACCTACAAAGTCTGCGCTTTGGGAGAAATGCAGTCCTCGCTCAGTGGACGGCATCTTGACCTTAAGAATGGTGCCAGCCTATTTCACCTTTTCTTGTTGTTGCTGTTCTGCGTGTCCAAACGTCCTTAACGTATTTGCGCCTCACATTCTACAACTGTCGGAAACATAAACAACAACTCGAATCGCTCTCACCCCCGCTGTACACCTGTGTCTCCACCAAGCCTACAAAACTCCGGACGCTCAAAGCGGAGTCGTTCGATGACGCTCTTTATACATTCTGCTTTTCACAACAAAAGCTCTGTTCCGGAATCGGTTACACACTACACCTGAAGGAACCCATCGTTACTGCGCATCCAATCACATCGACAATACACCGCAGCGCTGTTTGGGAACAAGCTGGCAACCCGCCTCCAACGTGACCAAACAATGCCCTCGGTGTTTGCGCCGGACGATCATTAGCGATCACTGCGGCGACGAGCCAACGTTCGTGCACTGCGACACTTCCTGTTCGCAGTACAGGGCGCTCCCTACTAGCATCCCCTAGAAAGTACACCGTCAGCGGAGACAATTAAAGACCCTCTTGTTATCCCAGCGTGGGCGGCTTTCTTTTCTCGGGCACTGACAAACAAGCGTGCCAGGCGGGAAGGAGGGGGGGGGGGGGGGGGGGGAGGGGGGGGTTGCTGGCACAGCCGCGGTGAGGGCTCTAATGAGGGGACAGCGTCGAGGTTTTTCTCACTTCAGTCGCGCACCCTAACACCATGCGCTGTTTGCACGGGAAAAGCTTAATCCGCGGTACAGACTCGAATGTCGAATCTCAGCATCTGCAAAGAAATAAATGCACCGTCCAGATCAGAAACCTACGCCCACGCGTCGGCAAGTTTTCGAATCCGTTAGAAAAGTAGTTTTATTCTTGTATATTTTTCGTTCTTTTCAGTGAACAATCCCGCCTAATATCGTGAAATAAAGCGGAAGCTAAAGCTGGAATCTCCAAGCCAGGATTTAAAATAAACCTTCGTCAAGCACGACCGTTACAAAAATTCGCTTACAGACTACAGACTGTCTATAGAATTTAGTCAATAAAGTATAAACAAATTTTATAGACTAGCCTTTTGACAATACAAATACTATAGACAACCTCAAGATTTATGCCCATGCATTTTTAGTAGGCTTTTCTCTATAGACATTCTACAAAATACAAAATGAATAGAGTTTATGAGAAGTCTGTAGAGAGTCTAGGGGCTCCATCTGGGAGGGCATATATGTATATCTACAACAAACTTGTTTATCCGTCCTCCTACAGACCACTGTTATAAGCAAAATACTGCCTTCTGCTCCTGTTGCCTTCCTCGTGTACCTCCAAGAAGAAACACAGACCAATTCATTTCAATGAGACGGTTGGCTGAAAATTAGATTGTCCCATACCTCACGCACCGTGTCGCTGGCTACCACAGTTTTCCTGCGCCGGGGCAACCCACCTATCGGAAGCCGTTATTACATGCGCACGGCGTCCTAAACAGACCTCCCGCCACCCGTCGCGGGTCAAACTTCCAAACCGCTCCAGAGAGATTTCAATAATGTTTAACAAAGTTGTCTGCTGGGCTACCTGGTATAACATACCGAAATTTGAGAGAGCAGGTAAAGACGAGCGCTTGACCCGCCCAGGTCACTTGTCCTTTGTCTTTACATGCGCTTTCAAAATTCTGTTTGAACAAGGTGAAGAGCAGATGGACCTCAGAGGGCACCGTTTGACCGCTATCACGGGCCCCACCGTTCAGAAATATTCGAGACAGGCCATAGTCCATGACAATTTGTCGACTAACTACTGGTATCTTTAAAAGGACAAAGAACAAACAAGATGGAGAAAGCGGCCTCGTATTATCTTCCACCCCCTTCCACAGCTCGGGAAAATTGCCTCGTTAGCCGAAAACGCTTGACATATCATAAAGTAGGAAACTGAAAACTAGCACCACATCTGGGTAACGAGCAGAGTGCAATATTCAAAGTGTAGAAGGAGCACATGCTGCGTCTACCTCGCAGGGCCCCTTTTGTTGCGAAAGCAACACTACGCCCACCGTTTCGCCTCTTCAGCGTGGCCGCACTTTCACCGTGGCGGCGACTCCACGAATGACCTTGAGCCGTCGCCTGGCAACCGCAGCAGCTGCCGCCGCCGCGCTTCGCCAGAAGGCGCCGCCGTCGCCGGCGCTCGCTTCGCCAGTTGTGCTTAGGAGAGGGGAAGCGTATTCATCTAAGCGTATTCAATGGTGTAAATAAAGTTGTAACCAATGCTTGGCTATGTGTATTCTTCGTGTACAAACAATAAAACTGAGCCAAAACGCCTAAACGCCTAACCGCAAACGAATCCTAAGCATAGCCAGGTAGCCGTTGCTTTCGCAACGCAACCAGGTTTAACCAGAGCTAAACCACTGCCATTTTTTATACGGCCGAACCACTTTCCGCACCCACAGTGTCAAGGGCGTAGCCAGGGGGGGGGGGGGGGGGGGAGGGGGGTTGCTTATGGGGCTTCATCCCCCCCTCCCGAAATTTTTTCGAACTGTCACGCACCGCTGACCAAAACAACCACCGGCGCCGGAAGTCATTCTGGATTTTGTCACCTACAATGTCTTTTTCAAACTACAAACGACATTTTGGCGCGAACATTGCTAACTCGGGTCGGATTTCGTGGCAACGCTCATGCACCTGGAGTGACGTAACGCAAGCATCAGTTAGCATCATGATCAAAATTACCATGCGAATACGAAAATTCTGAGCACATCAATAACCGATCTTGACTAACCTTTCTTATTGAAAGCCCTGCCCACGCGGCGTTTCCCAACATACACACCAGATATTCGTTATTTCAACTAGCGGCATCATTCGTGGCCTTCGTTTGTCCTTCTCTTTCCTTTTTATCTAACCGCTTTTATTTTTCTTTGAACCAAAGGAATTCCCTTCTATAATTATGGGTGCAGAATAATTGTCGCCGTGCAGGCAGTTAAAAAATACGTACTTTGTATTGATTTCTGCATTGTTTCTGTATTGTTCTAACCATATGGCGTTTTAGCGACCGCAGCATGGCCCAAGTACATATCGCAACTTCTGCTATCATAGTTTTGTTCGTGCTTAGATCCTCTGTCTTTCCGTGTGTAAAGTTTACTATCTGGGATTGCGCAAGATGTTTATTTGCCTTGTTTGACGCATTATATAGAGTGACTTTTACTTAGATACGTAGCTTTAACGGAGACATACGTGTATTTAAATATCTTGTTGCGAGGTTTTGTGTATACAGACAGTGACTTTGTTTCCATTGACACTTTTTTGTCATTTATCAAGTTGTATCTTCGCATTTCGAATACTCCACTTTATCTTCACACTTCCAACGCATATTTTGCAGAACTCCTCGTTTATACATGTGCTCTTTTTTGCGACTAAAATTCCGGTGCAATTACATGACCGGTGACAGCTGCTGCTGCGCAGTACACTGGAACGAAGGACAGCGTAGTAGAGATTTTTGCCTGGCCGTTGCACATGTACAAAAATGTAACGGTTCTTCAACGACAAAGATTCATTCAAATATTTGTCCTCTATACTTGCTAATTTCATGGCCTTTACGTTTTTCATACCAGCGGCATGCACTGTTTACTGGTTTCGGAGGGATATAGTTCTAGACTTCGTGTGATATTTTCTTTACTTATTAAACACGCAAAAGCATGGAAGTACTGGCATCAGTTATGTTTGCCACGGTTTTTACGACATACGAATACATTTTTTATTTGAAAAAATACCTATTGCACTTGTCTAGACAGTTCGTAGCGTTATGTAATACACAATGGCATTGTCAATGGCAATGCAGTTATTATTCTTGCGTTTGATCCCTCCACAAATTCTATGAGGAGGCCACGCTGCAACGTGAGCTCCCCCCCCCCCCCCCCCCCCTCCCGAACAAAGTTTCTGGCTGCGCCACTGCACAGTGTTGAGAAAGCTTATTGCCGCCACGTTCGTCTAGTTCAGCGATATCGTAAACAATCTTTAGGCTCCCTAGCAGTCGTTTCGACCCTTAACATTTTCACAATGAAAGCTGTGCTACAAATAGCTGGCTGTGACAAACCAAACCCACGAGGCAAGTAGACAACAGCTCATCGGCCACCCCCGCCTCCGACCGAAAGCGCCGCAATCATAGAGCTCTCAAAACACACGTGCCGAGGAAAAAAAAAAAAACGCCAAACTATATTGTCTACTGCTTGCCGGCGCCGCCGCTTGAAATCGCGTCTTCCGCGCCGACGCAGGCCCGAAGCGAGGGACGACCTGCAGCACTGCGTCGGCACACTAAGCCCGCCAAATGCGCCCCACCCGACGAAGGAGGAGACGGCTTCAAAAATAGTGCCGCCGCCACAAAACACGGCGGGATATCAACACAAAGGGATTCAAGGGTGTACACGAAGAGCCTGTGCGTCGAATCTGGGCCGCTCCCAGAGGCGCCGCCGCAGACCGGCCGTTCCTCCTTCTGCAGCCTTTGTCGGTCACGACGGCAAGTAAACAGATGCTTAATCCCCCCCCCCCCCCCTCCCCGCCCTACGCCCAATTCCCCTTCCTCCATTGAATCAAGCTCTCAGAAACAAAGACAGCACCATAGCAATGGCGACGACTGCCCCGCTCTCGCACTCCGCACATAATGCCCTGTCGCCGCGGCAAAGACCGTTGAGAACCACTGCCCTGAGGGGGAAGAAATGCCGGGTTCTAATCCGCGGCGAATATAGCACAACGATCACGAACTGTAAATGCTCGAACCAATGCGCAGCCAAGACGCAGAAAGGCCGTTCGCTGATGAGTGGTGCACAGCCGCAAATTAAAGCGCGCCTAATCAGGTCCGAGGGATGGCGCCCCGGGCTGAGTGCGAGCGGTTTCGCGAGGGAAGATTCTCATTTACTTTCCATAAACGTAAACCTTTAAAGCGCCCAAAGTACAGTCGTCCGCGCACCTGTCTATAGAGCGCTCGAAAGGCGCATCGGAGAGCACACTTGCGTCATTTCCGAGTGGTCTAAGGCACGAAGCCTGGCCTTATCGTGCATGCGTACTTCCACGGGCTTCATTTAATTCTTCATGCCTTCGAAACCAGTAATGAACCTTCCAGGTAGCCGCGATTGCCATATACGTACACAAGAAAGCGCGACGTCCGACCGCCCTAGACAGGTATGGCGACGACTCTACGCTCAGCGCGCAGATCGGAGTTTTGTGGTTTTGTGGGCCTTTCACAAAGGCCCTTTTCGGTACATGATCAAGCTGATTTGACACACATTAAGAAATATTCAACGAGCAACTTCGCAATCGATACAGCGCTTGTTCTTTAAAGACTCGTTGCTTCAGCTTAAACTTGATTTCTTCACTCGAACGCGAATAGTAAAGTGCACGGTGGAGAATTCGTGCAAGAAGAACGGCAACTCTTAGGACACTTCAACCAACCTAAAAACCGGCACAGCGTACAATTTGCCGCCGCAGTGGCTCAGTGGTTATGGCACTCGGCTGCTGACCCGAAAGACGCGGGTTTTTCGATCCCGGCCGCAGCAGTAGCATTTCGATGGAGGCGAAATTCGATAGGCTCCTGTACTGTGCGGTGTCAGTGCACGTTAAAGAACCCCAGGTGGTCGAGATTCCCGGAGGCCTTCACTACGGCGTCCCTCATAGCCTGAGTCGCCTTGGGACGGTACTCTCATAAAACGAAAAAACGAAACAGCGTGCAATTTGACAGAAGGAAATGCCGCCATGCAGATAAATTTCCGCAAGAACAGGATCTCCGGAATAAGGCAGGCGGACGCACGGTGGCGTCCCCAGTGGTGAAGGTACTTAGCTGACAAGCCGAGCTACAAAACCACTCAAAATAATTAATTCACAGCAGCGTCTGAAACGCGATCTCTAACGCAGCTTCCAGATGTCATCTATACGTACGGAACGGCTATATTCCCTTTGAACTCCGGACTGAAGTGAAATCCCCTCACAAACAAATACTGCATATGCTACCACCATGAGTATGCTAACCGATCTGCAGTATACAAGCGTTACACGTCGAATAAACCTCCCCGAGATCTCATCCCGACGTCATTTATGCACTTGGAATCCTCATTAGCGCTGTAGAAATGGAACATTTTCAGATCACGTCATACGTGAGCGGAATCTCTGGTAATTTCTTTTTTTTTATTTTTCTATTGAGGGCCCTTTTGCCAGTGTCTACAGCAACCCCTGTTATCGAGGAATAATCTCGGCAGTGCTAGTTGCCGGGGTCGCAGCTGAACTCGCAAGCCTGACGAGTTAGCGAATATCGTGCGTGCTAGCCACTCGTAACCGGTTACCCAGCTGGTTAGCGAGCAAAGACGAAAAGGTGGACGTCACTCGTCCTTGCACACTCCCTCCCGCGGTGTGCTATTTTAGCGACTCTTTTGCGCTGAGCCTCCAAATGGACGTTGAAGCACCTAATCTGAGCCGCAGCGAATGCCTCGGCAAGGACGAACTCGTGCAAAGCCATGTAAATAAAAGCCCGTCTTTGGAATTGAAAAGAGAGGCTTCAAAACTAGGCTACCCCACAAGCTAGCGCCCCTACTTTGAAAATTTCGTGAGTTTCGTCATAAAAGACCCGGTCAGTGCGGGAACGCTTTGAAGGTAGGTACTGTGCGTTTGCGTCAAAGGCAGACTCTGAAATTCCGCCAAGTTTTTCTTTGCCGTCGCTATTTTTTCTCCTCGTCTGAAGCTGACAGCCCGTTTCTAACAACGCCATTAGTAGCTTCCTGGACGGCCGCAAGAACATTCCAAAGCTTGGGTTTCGAAAGCTAATCTCTCTCGATCAGTATGCAGCAGCCAAATAAGGGCTTCAAAAGCCTCGCACGCCACATGCAACACCGGATCGAAGTCAAACGAGAACCAGTCGAAATACTAGTCCATTCAACCGCGAGCTGAAGTGTTCATATTTCGTGGTCAGTTGAGAAATTCCCTTTTCTTTTGTTCGTTCCTTGGCCACATAAACGTCGAATCACGTCGGCAGTGACGTTTCTACACCCTCTGTCCACATCATTCGCAACAGACATCCCTCTCGATGTTTGCACAGCTTTCGAGAGAGCCACTCCTGTGAAAATGAAATGGATTATTAGCAACTATTCACAAATTTGTGCGTCCAAGTGGTGCACTGAACACAGATGTAGGTAAGTTAACGACAACCACAGAAGTGATTTTACTCTTTCCTAACCAAGCCCCATTTAGCGTCGATCATCCGTGATCAATGGACGTAAGCACCTATTCAAAGCTCTTGCGTCAAAGCCGGGCACAGCTTGTTATCCCGGAGATAAACTCAAGGCTGAAGTTGCAATCTTTATGTACTTCGATCTCTGGTCTCTATAGTGCGATTTTAAAACCTGCCTTGAAATCGATGCTGCGTCGTGATCGCTGGCCTCCGTGACCAGTTCGGCGGGTCCATCGCAACTGTAGTATCACTCATGAAGGAACGAACGTTGCTGCTCTAAAAATACAAAGACAACCACGTCAAAGACAGGACATGTCCAGTCTTTTACGTGGTTGTGTTTCTATTTTTAGCGCAGCAACGTTCGTTCTGTCATGATCCATCAGCAACTTGCCCAACTTGCTGCATTACAACTGCGTACCGTCGCAGCGCGTGTCGCGATTGTGCCGCATTGACGACGAACGCATCCGACTCGGACCGCAGCATGGAGCTCTATTATGATCCCAGGTCTTCAGAATTCAGCTGTGCTCACAGCGAGTATCATTGAAATCAGTCCGAAACAGCCGCGACTTATAGCACGTAAGTTCTGTTACCGATCATGCAGTTCATTTTCATTTCCTCGGCCAGCTTGAATCTTTTACTGATGTTTACAATGCTATGTTTTGTACCTGCAGAGTGTCTTCATCATTACACTGTGCCGCCTGTTCAGTACAGTGCAGTTTCAACCTCAAAGAAAATCAGGCAGTCACCTTTGGAATGGCACTGCCCAGCGGACCCCAGCGTCTGTTAACAGCTATTATTGATGTTTGAGTATGGAAGCACTACTTCACGAGGCCTAATCGGCTCACCGGATTTGTGTGAGGCTTTACCTTGACGGTGACCTTTGCCAAACCATGCATAAATAAAATAAACGTTGCCGCGACTGGGATTCGAACCCGCGGCGGCGCGAGCAGATGAGCTTCACTGGACACTGCACGTGAGCACTATGCTACGGCCTTTTTTTTTCTTTCATGGTATTTATTTTACTATGCTATCGCCGCAGCCGGCCACGCCTCATTTTAACTGCAACACACTCTCGCGCTGTGCATCGCACGTTGTCGTCTCCACCAATTCTATCCGCGGCGCGAACAGATCAGATCATGTTAACCTCGATCGGAGCTTAACTTGGGTCTAGTATCGTTGCCAGACGTGCCGACGACCCAGCAAAGCAAAACTATCACCCAACCAGGTTCAAACACGCTTTACCACGTCTAATGGGTTTAAACCTCGTAATCCCAGCGTAATCTTGCACGGCTATCTATGTTTCATAAGATCTTTCACCATAATATTCTGCATGATCAATTATTGATTCCACCTTCATATGTATCATCACGTTTAGACCACATTCACAAAGTTGGCACATTTAAATGCAATACTAAAACATTTTCCGATTCATTCCTTCCCCGCACATCAGTAGACTGGAATCGCCTTCCCTCCTCTGTTGCAATGATCACCCAACCTTCATTATTTCAGTCAGCCATACGCAATATGTAGCTACTAACAAGTTTTGTACTGTATAACAGATCACCTTCCTAGTTTTTTTCATTTGTATTTTTGCTGTTTTTTGTGTACTGACATGTGATATTACAATTAGAAACTGTCTCCTAGGTTGTAATCATTCATCCTGTTGTATGCCCGCGCACTTAACACTGTTCCAGTTATATTCCAGACATCCATGTTATTTGTTACTTATATTGTGAAATTTTTGCTCTGTTCGTATATATCGTTGTAATAACCCACTCCCCTCTGTAATGTTCCCACCCTGAGGGTATCAATAAATAAAAAAATAAATAAATAAAATACGCTCAAACCCTTCAACTTTTTTGGGCTGTTTTCGCCCCCGACCTGCTCGCAACTATTTGTGCGAGTGCCAATAAGTATGCATGGATGAACTTCTTGGAGTATCCGACATACAGCGAGGCGGACAGTTCATGGAAATATGCCGCCCCTCGAACTTGACGACACAGCAGCCGTTCATGTCTTCCCCAGAAAGAATCGAGCACCGGCCGGAGGATATGGACAACATGAAATGCTATGAAGTCACAGGAAAACAGAGCACAAAACAAACGCCTTGTGTGAGATATGTGAAGATTGTGCTTTACCGCGTCACGGGACTGCTTCGCCGCATGACGCGCAGGGCCAGAAGGCAGCGAAATTACGCAGTACTTGAACACGGAGAAGCAAAGCACTTGCACAACGCACATGAAACGAATGGCCGCCTATAACAGGGTCTCCCGTAAGGAATAGCCATTTGTCCATAGAACTTGGTTCTCCTAAGAATTCACTAAGAGCGGCGAAATTCCCAACCCGATAATGCGACGGTCAGCTGATTTTTCCAACTTCATATTACGAAACCCCACCACTTTCTGGTCCACCGCTTTCAGAGAAAATATGCTTGCGCAAATATCTTGAGGACGCGGCTGACATGCTGTCAGATCCCTCATTTTGACACCTACATTCGACAAATTGATTCCGAAGAAACGAAAGAACGGACAAAAATCGCTCTTTGGCTTCGTATAATACACCCGATTACAGTGTTATCCGATAAAAGGTGTCCCTTCTTATAATTCGTTTTACCTAAAAACTTTCAGATTTCGAATCCCTCTCGCTGTAGGCCGATTTACTTACGTTTGATTTGACGTAAAGGATTTCTTCCTTTTATTTTTAATGCTCAAGGCGTTTATATCCCCAGAGGTTCGGCAGTTTCAAAAATGAGCTTCATAAAGGCTAGACCTTTCTCCTATTTCTTTCGTAACACACTTAGTTTTCGAAGTTAAATAACTGCAGGTCTTGTTAAATATTTCCCCAAAAATCAAACGAGAAATGTGGCGCACTTAACTCAGAATGACACTATTTCTATCAAGCATGCACGAAGTAGAACCACCACTGAAACAACTCTACCATTTAAGCAACTCCCGTATAAAGGCAACCCCAGTTGCCTTTACGACAAACAAAATAAACAAGAATAAGTAAATAAATTGGACAAATGAAAGCAGTGGCACTCAAATTCGAAGAAACGATATAAACACGCCCACACGGCATTAAATTGCACCAAACGTGCGTTAACAACCGGTGATTCCGCCCGGTTTGGCCTACAAAAAAACTTCGAGTACGTAGTTGTGTGGGTGCACACGCACGGACGGAGTCGGTAATCAGCAACCTCTGCAAAGATCTTTTTACGAAAAGATGGCGCAGGTGTTCCCCATGATACGAAGCATGGCCACGGTGCACGTCGGTACTCTGAGAAGAACGCGACGAAAGTACTGGCTTGGGAAGAGCTCTTACGGTGCCCTGATTCTTCCGCGAGCAATGCGGCTTTGGGCACTTACTGGCTTCAATCGCTCTGCTGCTTTTTCCGCAACAAGCACCAATTTCGCAATTTTTCTAAGGGTTTTGATCCAAGCTAAACTCCTTTAATGGTCCAGCACTTTATTCTCGCTGTCAAACCCACCATGCCGTTGGTGTGTTTCATAACGATAACAAGTGCACGGTGCAGTAATCTTAAAGAAACGTAAACTTTGACCGTACCGGATGTTGTTGCTGCTTTCGTATAAAGCGCCCTAAACACCGGAGTGGCAGTTTCTTCAAAATATAAACGATAAAGTAAATAAAATTATTATTTTTCATATTCTTAAACTTCCACAGGTGCACAAGATGGTGTGGAAATGATTTGGGAAATTCTCATCGCGTTTACTAGCAAATGTTGATTAACGGCATCATCAGTGCTCACTGTAACAGCTACCCAGTGATTTTAAGTTTCTTATAATGTTAAGCGCTGCAAAGACAGAGGGATTAGGGTTAATGGAAGAGTTGCAGAATGCTGCCCAGATGCTTTCTCTACACGAAACATGAGGCGGGCGGCGGTAGCGATGTACGCATCCGTGGCTGGCTGCACAAAAGAAAGGACTGCGGCATATTCTTGAAAACCGTGCTGCTGATCACACGCCAAAGGAGCACCCAGTGCCAGCTAGAGAGGAGGAGGAGGAAGAGGAGGAGGTAGAAGAGGAAAGGCAGGGAGGTTAACCTGAAAAAAGCTAGAGAGGAAGCTAAAGCTACTGGGTGCACATAAGCTGTGGCTTGAAGGTGCGCTGCTTCAGGTTGTGCAGGCAGGTCTCGGTGCAATGCTCGTTAAGGCGGCAGCTGCAAATTTCTTCTCTCCGCAAACTCCTAGCTCTTAGTGTGACGACTAAGCACACATGCTGAAGGGAAGCTGGAACGCTTATTAGAGAATTTCACGAGGTACGAGTATTCGAATGTATGAATTTTGGAGATTAAGGCTACCGAATTTGTTGAGCGCTAGTATTTAAATTGCTTGTCAACCGCAAACCCGCAGAGGTAGCTCAGTGGTTATGGTCCTCGGCTTACGACCCGAAAGACGCGGGTTTGATCCCGGCCGCGCCGGTCGAATTTCGATAGAGGCGAAATTCTAGAGGCTCGCGTACTGTGCGATGTCAGTGGACGTTAAAGAACCCCAAGTGGTCAAATTATCCGGAGCCCTCCACTATGGCATCCCTCACAGCCCGAGTCACTTTGGGATGTTAAACCCCATAAACCAAACCAAACGAAACCTTTAAACACGCGATGTACCACTACCGTTACCTGCAGGTTTTCTCACCTGAACTAAGTAACAAGTAGTGCTGCTAGCTGAGACCATTTTTAGATAACTCTCCCAATTTGTTTTTTATATATCAGCAAATGCAGAGTAACACACCTCCTCTGAGCGGCTACAACATATCGTGCGTTAATTACTCAGAAACGAGCGCCTCAAAAGGGCGTGGCCTTAATAAATGAGCCCTTGCCGCTATTATGGACGAGTTTCAATTCTCTCCGGGCCTCCATCTATAATCCTCCCCCCTCCCTCTCTCTCGTTCACGGTATACTATTCTGTTAGTGCGCCTGGCGGGAGCGGCTTTATATTTGTTTGTTGAAGCCATTATACTGAGTCTGCAAAGACGTGTCCAGCACTTTTTCCATCTACCAATTAATGACCCGCCTTTTCGTGCGCAATTGCTGAAAGCCACTCGCGGAAAAATACCATGGAACCACTCTCCCGGGATTGCATCCATGCGCTCCTTCGCTCCTTTAGAAAACTTCGTGAAGTCAGCTAGGGCACCTGAAACGGGCGAGTGGGAAGGGGGGGGGGGGGGGGGGGCTTTTCAGTAGGTCATTTGCATGTTAAACGAGTCTCATTTGCATCGCTCTGCCCCGTCCTGCGCCTCCACTGGCGACATTGAAGCGGTTCTGCAAACGGCTGGCCGGGGGGGGAGGGGGGGGGGGGGGGGGTAACGCACAGCCTGTGATGAACAGCTCTTTCCCACAATTCTGAAGCGGCTCTGTTTACGATGCGGTTCCCGTCGCACCATCGGGAAAAAAACAGCCACTAACCCCGTGCCCGCTTCGGTCTTCGCGAAGTGTTCGCTGTTTCTTTACTGGCGGACAACGCGGAAACAACTCTTCGAAACTAAGCTGCTTTGTCTCGAAGTCCGTAGCCAAACCCCATCCGCCCACCTCTTTGTCAAATGCATCCGGTATATAGCGAGCTGCTGCAGGACCCACGCAGCGGCCATTAACGCTCGTCGGAAGTAGCGCCAGCGGCGAAGCTGTAGGAAATTTTTCTCCCAAAACAAAACAGAAAGGCTGTAGACCAGTAGACTGGTATCATGTTTTGGACCGTGCGAAAGACACGACAGTTTCAGTCCCCTTTCATTCGCTGCATTTATAACTTTTTCTCTTACATAACATTTGTCCCAGGATGTGTTTTTCTTAAAGCTTTTACATTCTTGGTTGGATGCTTCAACATCTAACAATTTCGTTTAGGAAGCTGTAAGGAATGCTTTTTTTTATCAACAAGTCATTACATATTGCACCCGTAATTTATAAGTAGTTTTTGTGCTTTAAGCTCAAAAACACCACCGCGGCTGCGACCTACGTTCTCTGCGGGGTCTGTTTTCCCTCTTATGCCAGCCCCTAAGCAACTTATGCATCAGCACTGTCAATTATAACGGCTTCAAGCCCCGTGGTAGTGCATGCTCCATTAGGCGGGCCCTTCACACGGCTTACTGCGTGCTGCCTAGTCCTCTGACGTCACGGAAATGGCCTCATGTCATCCAGCAAGATTCGCCGCAATTTCTCGATAACTATGGGCCGCAAGGGTGACCCAAGCGGATGACAGATCGGACTTATTTTCGTCGGAGCAGGGCGGAGATGTCGTAAAGCTATAGCTTCAACCCTTCTTCTCGGGGGGAGGCCAAAGTATCAACAAGTCTTTAATGAATGAAGTGCGTTATACAGTTTAGTTTTCACTTTGCCGCGTCACCTCTTCAGCAGTCTCTTTTGCTTGTGTCCACTTACAATCGCCCGTCTGTCCGCAATTGTGCAAGATTCACTAATGCAAATCTGTACCTACTCCTCCTACTCCCGTACAGGCACACCTATTCCTGTATAGGCACACCTATGAGGGGCCAACCGCGTGAAACGTGCGAGCGTCCCTCATACAGCTGGCGCTCTGATACATAGGCTTCAGATCCACCACGTCCGCTCAGTGCTTGGGACGTTCGGCTTCTGATCCGAAGGTAGCGAGTTCGATCCCGGCCGCGGCCGCTGTGTCGAAACGCAAAAACGCCCGTGTGCTGTATGATGTCAGCGCATGTTAAAGAACCCCAGGTAGCCTTAAATTAATCCGCAGCCCTAAACTACTGAGTCCCCCGTAGTGCATGTTTCGCTTGGGAACGTTAGACCCGACAATTTACAGTTTGCACGGGCTTCGGTGAGAGCCCACCTCACCACTGAGGAGCACCCATTTATTTATAAAACGTAGAAGACAGTCTCGATAAATACATCGTAGTCTACGGCCGCAACTTTAAGTGAAGCGCAACAGGGAGCTGCACCTACCTCATTAAAGGGACACCCTGCAGTAGGAAATGCAGTTATGGGCAACGAATATCGACGTCACATCCGGCTGTAGCGACGGGCAGAAGACTCGCGCCCCATTTTTATCAGGTCAGACCCCTTGCATTTGCATAGATTGACGAAGCATCTTTGTTTCATACATGCGTAAAAAGACAGGACGGAAGAGATTCGCCAAACAACAGTTACAAATGAAATGAACTTCGCCAGCTCGTACAATCAATCCTCTATAGGGTGCGTTTTAGCTGTAAGACAGAGCCTCTCGCTATACTTGAGGCAGCTGCAATTTCTAGGCAATCGCTATACACAGGCCTTTGATTCTTTCGGCAGAAAGGTCCACACATATTTCGTATACACGAAATTCCGCCGAAGTATAGCTGAAGTACATGTATAAGCATATTTTTCCCCTTCAGTGATGTATAGCCAGTTTTCCTGTGATATATATATATATATATATATATATATATATATATATATATTACGGTCGAATTTCGATAGCGTAATTTTAGAGGCCAGTGTACTGTGCGATGTCAGTGCACGTTAAAGCACTCCAGGTGGTCGAAATTTCCGGAGCGCTTCATTACGGCGTTCCTCTGAGTCGCTTTGGGACGTTAAACCCCCATAAACCGTATATATATATATATATATATATATATAGGTTATGTTTAGGTTTATGGGGTTTAACATCCCAAAGCGACTCAGCGGAACGCCGTGCAAAATGTAAATTGTCGGGTCTAACGTTCCCAAGCGAAACATGCACTACGGGGGACGCAGTAGTTTAGGGCTCCGGAAATTTCGACCACCTGGGGTTCTTTAACGTGCATTGACATCGCACAGTATACGGGCCTCTAGAATTTCTCCTCCAAAGAAATTCTAGCCGCCGCGGCCGGGATCGAACCCGCGTCTTTTGGGTCAGCAGCCGAATATATATATATATATATATATATATATATATAACCCGCGTCTTTTGGGTCAGCAGCCGAATATATATATATATATATATATATATATATATATATATATATATATATATATATATATATATATATATGGTTTGGTTTGGTTTATGGGGTTTAACGTCCCAAAGCGACTAAGGCTATGAGAGACGCCGTAGTGGAGGGCTCCGGAAATTTCGACCACCTGGGGTTCTTTAACGTGCACTGACATCGCACAGTACACGGGCCTCGAATTTCTCCTCCAAAGAAATTCAGCCGCCGCGGCCGGGATCGAACCCGCGTCTTTCGGGCCAGCAGCCGAGCACCATAGCCACTGAGCCACCGCGGCGGCATATATATATATATATATATATATATATATATATATATATATATATATATATATATATATATATATACACAGGGTGTTTCACCTAAGACTTTCTGCAATTTTTAAAAATAAGCTATTTGAATTAGATGCGCGCTTTTTCTGGCATAGCATTGTCAGTGGTGTAGTACATCATAATTCAACTAAGACGTGCTAACTAGCAGGCTTGTTAACCAATATTTAATAGTTAACTTTTAAACTATTACCGTTGGGCTCCTTAATTATTGAGAGGCATGCAGCCCACCGTAAGTAATGTCCATATTCGTCTTTAGAATTTCGAGAACGCGATTATCCTCGGCGCTGTGGCCCAACAAATTTCGCCTACATCGCGCCAAAATACATGCGGTTTGAGAAGCTTGCAGGCAAAGCAACCTCTCCAGTGAACCTAACTCGTCGAAATAGCCAAAATGTGTTGGGTCACAGCGCCGAGGATAATCGCGTTCTCGAAATTCTAAAAACGGATATGGACATTACTTACGGTGGGCTACATGCCTCTCAATAATTAAGGAGCCCTACGGTAATAGTTTAAAAGTTAACTATTAAATATTGGTTAACAAGCGTGCTAGTTAGCACGTCTTAGTTGAATTATGATGTACTACACCACTGACAATGCTATGCAAGAAACAGCGCGCATCTAACTCAAATAGCTTATTTTTAAAAATTGCAGAAAGTCTTAGGTGAAACACCCTGTATATATATATATATATATATATATATATATATATATATATATATATATAACGAACAGCGTATACCCAAACGAAGGTTGGCCGGAACGGCATGTGTTTAGCGCTAACCGCGCCTCGGTCCGCGATAATACCCAGCACGTGCCGTATTGCGATAGCCAGAAAAGCCTGGTCTTAGGTGGCGAGTAATCCATCCGAGTGGCAGAGAGAGAAAACCGCTTTGTTTACCCAGAGATTTAGCGGTAAGCAGCTCCTCAGCCTGTCGTACCACGGCTAGTTAGTACGTGGGTAGTACGGGACGCTGTGTCCGCGCCGCCTCTAAACGCAGACGGCGTTACAAACGCCCGTGGCTATTCGGGACCAATCCAAAGTTTCGCCGCATACGCAATCCCGTGAGCGAAGCCGACGAAGCTTCGGTCTGATAAACGTCGTTAGGCCGAGTTGCGCAAATGCCGTCATAATCCCGACTGGTAGGGGGCACTTTCCGAAAGATCTTTACAAAGGCTTCATTCCCTTTCGCTCAGCAAGCCAAGCAGGAGGAGGAACAATCTTTCACCAGAATGGGATGCCACTTTGGGCTTTCGCTTGTACAAATGGCGCCCTTTTGAAAGCGATCAGAGTCCGGTGGCGGTGCCAGCTGGGCTTGGTTCGAAGGGTATGGCACCGGTAGAAGTAACCAGAAACAAAGAAGCATACAGCTACAAAAAAAAAATTAAAGTACGGGGCGTGCGTAGTCCTATGTCGTTTCCTTTGTATCGCGTTTAATTCTGAAATATTGCGTCATCTCTTTCCCGCGTCCTTTTTTGGTCTGTCCTTGCCAAAGTGCACCGTATTACGAAATTTTCTTGTTATGAGCCTCGGAACCGTAGTTTACAACCAGGTACAACACTGAGCAAAACGCTCCCATTACAGCTATTAGAGCACCACTTCAATCGCGGTCCAGCTGACAGAGCTCCTAATGCTCTTCTCGTGTAGTGCTCTCTAGCGTACTTAAATAGCTCAGCAAGCAACAAAAATCGATAGCAGCTTTGTCATTTGAAGATAAAAATGGCGCTAGAAACGAAATGTTCAGGATGAGGGGGAGAGGCGTTACTCCCGTGCACGGATGGACTACGACTCGCTTCGGAGTTTAATGTAACGAGTCTAAGATTCTAGTGCACACCTTTTCTGTTCTAAAACGAATCTCACATGTGAGTCCTTAAGACCGCCGGAATGAGTCTCTAAAGAAAGTACGATGACACCAGGCATTTCGGCAATGTGGGCATTGAGGTCACTGGCAAATGGAATGATTCCCTCGATTCCGGACACGCTGTAATGCCGACATCGGAACTTGCTGCATGTTTATGCTTGTGTTTATTTCAGTGCCGACCTGTCGAACCATGAGCCCCACACGCATAATGTACCCATCAGTGTTACTCTGACGCTCCGGAAGACATGAAGCAAGCTGGAAGCTTCGCGCACATGTATATTTTGCTGTCTAGGCGAACCAAGCTTTGCCCAAATATTCAGATTTTATACTTCCTCATATCCAGCAAATTCAATGCATGGCGTAGCATTAGGTGGTGCCGCTAGACTGGCTCATAAATACTGCACAGTAAAAAAAGAACTCGACCGCGTTCCACACCATTAAGCACACTCCACGCCGTATACAAAAGAAGCTGGCTAAATGAAGGAACGAGGGAGGCTCCACATCCTCCCAAATAATGCCTCTACGCCAACGTCCATACTGGGGTGCGTGTATAGAATATATAATTAAATTTTCTCAACACATAAAAGAGGTGAACACAGCCATGTTATGTGAATAACCGACACTTTAGAGTACAGAAAACAATAATGATGCATTTTTTCTGGCACTCCGCATGAGACTGAAGTCGAAATGTATACTACTAGTGCACGGGTATTTTAAACCAAAATGACCATTCGAAATAAGTTTTCTGAGCGTTGAGATATCCGCGCATATATTACACCTTAATGATATCGCGCTCAGATAAACAATTCATGTCATGCAACTGGGAAGACCGGAGTGCCACCACGTTTTTCTTTTAATTACGTTTACAACCCCCACTGCTTCCCAGCTGTCAAACAAAAAGTCAATATTAAATAAAATAACGACGCCAGTTAGAGAGATTATCAAAACGAAAACCGCGTTGCATAGAGTGTAAACAAGTTTGTGATGTTTCGCAGCTTTCTTGACATTTTCTATCAGATTCTTATTCTCCCTTTCTGAAATATTTCTGTCGCTCTTTCTGAGAATACATCTATATTATTTTCTTAACGTGCACCCATTATGTTTCATCCCAAAGAGGAAAAGCTTACTGTTGACTAAGGCTGTCATCGTAAGTACTCCTCAGCAGTAAATATCCGCTTAGTATTGAGTGCCAGAGCCCCTTTGGCTTCCACATAGAGTAGGCAGTGTGCTCCTAACTCCGCATTTTCTTTTATTTATTTAATACTACAGAGTCGCTCGACTCCAAGCAGGCATGAGCAGGGGCATGAGCACAGATACAAATAAAAAACACAAGATATGCACAAACTTCATGCAAGACCAAACGATAATGCGAAAATTATGCATTTATCTCACTACACAGCGAATAACACGTCCTCACCTATGCATTGCTCCTGTCACGGAAATGTACCTCCCAATGACGGCCGCCGCGATGGCTCAGTGGTTATGGCACTCGGCTGCTGACCCGAAAGACCCGGCTTCGATCCCGGCCGCGGCGGTCGAATTTAGATGGAGGCGAAATTCTAGAGGCCCGTGTACTGTGCGATGTCAGTGCACGTTAAAGAACCCCAGGGTGGTCGAAATTTCCGGAGCCCTCCACTACGGCGTCCCTCACAGCCTGAGTCGCTTTGGGACGTTAAATCCGTTAAACCAGAACCATAAACCATACTTTTTAATCTCAGCTCACGGCAACGAAAATATGCGCGCAGCTGTACACACAACACACCTAGCGCCATTCACTTATTGCTCGTCACTAATAGTGGAACCGCAAACGTAAGGAACCACAGGGTGTGCATGTACAACACCGAGTATACTCTCCCAAGACGGCCACAGGAATAGGTGGGTAGGGAAAAAGGCGGTCACGTCACTGCAAAGAGAAAGGGGACTCATATGGGACTCATATGGGACTCAAGGGGACTCAGCGGGACTCATATGTCCCACTTTTTTTTTGGTAATGTTTTGCTTTTTGAGCTGAAAACCGATAAATTAATTTCGCTTAAATTTTCACTGCAACTTCCTGGATGTCCAAGGAAGCTGTTTTAATAGCAATGTGGTATTCAGTGGCGCACTTACCACACAGGTGTGCGTCTCAAGCGAACTGTTCTACTTGCGCGCGGTGCATGCTATTTTCAGCAGATTTTGGCACTCTGTCCAGCCGGTTGATTATGAACGACAAGTTTCAAAAGTTTTCTTTTTACTGACTAGTTCTTAAATGTGCTTTATACATCATTTTCGTTTGTCCTGTGTGTACTGTTTGCAAAAAAAGTTTTGCATAGTCAAATTCAGCATTCCTCATCCATATATTTCATGAAGCATATCCAGTCTAAAGCTCTTTTGCCGCTCATCGGTTGATGGGAGTTTCATTCTCTTTCATGCACGGAAGTCTCTGTCCATAGAGGAAGTAGTTGAGCTGGTATTTAGACTCCTGGACGACTTACGTGGTAATGAAATACATGCCGACAGGGCGGAGAATCAGGATGATGCAAATCCATCGTTAGCGACTCATATGTCCCACTTTTTTCGTGGTTACACTGACTTTTGTGGTTAAAACCGCTCGAATCAATTTCGTTTTTGCTTTTACTGCCATCTCGTGGACGTTCAAAGAAGCTGTCTTGATGGCTCTTTACAAGAGCGCCGAGCGGCGGCAGCACATACCTGTGCCTCAAGCGAACCGATCCCCTTGCGTGCGTTGCGTGCGGTATTCAGTAGATTTTGGCGCGCTTTTCAGCCGGTATTCGCCATGAAGGGTAGATTTCAACCTTTCTTTTTACTGACGAAATCTGCAAATAATGCCCTTTTGTGCTATGCCCTTTTGTGCTATGTTCATTCTCTGAAAGTGACTGAGTGCTTGACATAGATCGATATTTTTAGATTTTTTATCATAGAAAGTAGGCTTTTGTATTTTCCGTACTTTGTTGTTGGTATGCGCACCCTTCTGTACAAAATAAAATTACTTTTTTTCTTGAGCGACTGTGCTTCAGAGGTCAGCGGGACACATATGTCCCACTTTCTCAAACGCACTCATGGTGCGGTGGGACTCCTGTGTCCCACTTTTATCTCGAAAACCGCTAACTCTACAGAACTCAAAATTTGCATATCTCATAAAAAGCTGATAAGAAAAAGAATCCCGCCCTAAACAGCCGGTGTGCATTGCTCACAACTTTATGTCTCATAAAGGGTTAAAGACACTCCTTTACTTCTTACCAATAAAATGACGGCCCATGAAAACCATGCCCCGCCCGAAGATGTTATACGCTAACTTCATCGCAGTGATCTTCCCTTTCCCGGAGAGTGCCCATGACAGCCCAAGGACACCTGGACTATATGATACCAAGTAGCCCATTACCAGGACCTCACATTGCCCAGCCCAGGATCATCATGGTGGACCGTATGCCTCTTATGGCCCCATATCCTCTAATGTCCCGCATGCCATTCAACACTCAGTACCCTCATCTACAGTATGCCTGTGAAGGTGCACACCCCGCTTATGTCCCGCGTGCTTATTAAATCCCTTGTGTCCCGCATTCTATTATGACGGAAGGTCCTTTACTCCCGCTCGGCATAAACAAGCTATCCGCCTGGCGGCTGAGGCCGCGAAGACAGGAGGCTCCGGCCCCGTCCACCAGGCCTGCGTGCCGGGGGCGGGGAGTAGTAAGAGGTCTCCATTTCCGGTGTAAACAAAAGTTGTCATCATCATCATCACCCCGCGTGCCCTTTAAGGCCCAAGCTCCTGTTATGCCTCTTACGGTCCAAAATTCTCTTCGGTGCTTCACGCTCCTTACGGCCCGGCTTTCTGTATTCTGAATGCCACGTAGGGTACAAAGTTCCTCTCCTGAACCTCTTACCTATCATGGCCCAGTACCCCCTTGTGGACAGCATGCCTCTCATTTTTTCATTTTCATTTATTGGTTTTGTTTGGCCAGTACAGAGACTGCAAACAAGGGAGAGCAAGCTAAAGGCGCCTAGTAGCGCCTGACTGAGGCCTGCCCTCCCCATGTAAAAAAAAACAAAAACAAAGTGGCACTTGGCAATGGTACAAAGTTTTCGTAAGTAACAGAAACTAGAAAAGCAGCGGATATACTGACAACGAAACAGAGATCAGGCATGCATAGAGCTAAGCACAACAAAACTAAGATCAAAACATAACAAAGACAATAACTGATTAGGTAAAAACACACCACAACTAGCTATAACAAAAATATTCATGAACAGTTTTCCTAAATCTGACCTCGGACATATTTTGTAGTGACAATTCTGTTAAATATGGATAGGTGTTTAATGTATGAGGAATTATGTGAGTTAGTTTTTGGAACCCATAGTTTGTACGGGATTTTGATGCATGGTATTGAGGGTGCCTAAGACTGTATGCTGTTTGGGCAATTAAATATGTGCTCTCGAAAGTCTGCCAGTTTCTTTTCATAAGGTTTCTGATATAAACAGCAAGCTTCTTGTGGTAAGCGGCCGTGATGGTTAGCAGTCTATGGTTGAGGAAGGAAAGACCCGTGCTCTCACTGTAATGTAAATTATCAATCGCTCGTACAGCTCTTTTTTGTAAAGTAAGTACTTTCACAAGATTGGTTGAGGTAGTCGTTCCCCAGATCAACAAACAATATTGTACATGCGAAAAGACTTTCACGTGCCAGGACTTTCACGTCTGCGCATTCATCTCACGCCCCATAACTTTCTTTTGCCCCACACGCCGCTCACGGCCCAAGATTGCCTGGGAAACATCGTTTGGTTCGTTTTGGGAAACATCGTACTTGGAGAACGTCAACGCGGCCGCTTTCGGCAATGGCGTACTATGGCGCCGACAGGGACGCCGTTAACTAGAAGAAAGTTCGTTTATGCAGCTCCTGCAGTGAAATCATTGCCAGAGCGATTCAGCTTGTTCTTTTTCTTGCCGAGTCGTTAACGGAAGTGCACCCTCTTCTGTTCCATTCTCGGCCGCGAAGAAATAACAACGGTTGCTTCATTTGTCCTGACTTTCTTCTTTGGCTCCCGCTTCGACTCGCTCCAACACAGCGGTTCGTCTCGGAGACCGAGACACACCCGCCCTTCATCCGAATCGCTCAACCGCAAGAGGCTCAGCGTCCAAGCGAGCCGCGCCGCTACACGCAACCTGGCAGAGTGCAACGCGCGCTGCCATGTCAGCCGCTGCTTGTGCAAGGCACACAAGGCGGCCCGCCGAGGCATGGAAGCTGCAGTTCCAAGTGCACGGGTGCCGCCGAATTCCGGGGCACGGGGCCCAGTTCGGACCTGCAGCCAAGGTTTATTTATACGACGTCACGAAAGCCGCAGTTAGGCGAAGGAAACCGCGAACGGTTTCGGCGTCGAGCGGCAAAGAACGAGCTCTGCCACACACGCCGCGGTTGCAGTATAGCGCCGGCAGTGATGTCAAAACTCCTGCACTGAGCGGACGCTCACACTTATTATGGGCGCCAATAATTGGCATATTTTCACACTCGACGCACTGCCTCTGTCTCAGTGAGGGGCCTCTGGCCGTGGGCACGGTCTTTGCGCGAACCGGAGTTACGTTACGCGTGAAAAACGGCAGGGTTTTAACGTAGTTAAAGCGAGTAGACGTGCGAAAGCATGTGTTTAGCCTGGTTGGCTCATAGTTTTGCGTTGTTCGGCCGTCGTCACGTCTGGCGACGATATTAGAATCAGGTTAAGCTCTGACCGAGGTTAAGCTGATCTGATCTCTTCGCGCCGCAGATGGAAGTTGGTGAAGACGACGTTGTGCAATGCACAGCGCGAGAGTCTCTTTCAGTTTTACACGAGGCGTGATCGGCTGTGGCGATAGCAGAGTGCTCTCGTGCAGTGGCCTGCGAAGCTGATCTGTTCGCTCAGCCAGGGGTGCAAATCCCGGTTGCCGCAATCTTTATTTCATTTAGTTATTCAAGGTCATGGTCAAGGCTTCACGACGGCCCGGATTTTGCAGCTTTGGTCGTGAAGCAGAGTTTTCGCTCTAAAAAAGGAAAATGCATAACACAGCTCCTGTCCTGGTTCGCTTAAGTGAAACAGGAATGTCATAGCATCAGGCACCAGGTTGGCACCGTGACAGGTGCCAACCTTCCCGCCGGTTGTGGGCTGCTTGCCCCCGTGGCACGTAGTAATGAAATTAATTCAAATAAGTTCAGTGCAACCGTCACCTGCCCATTGTAGCGGGTAGCATAAGTTTTACGGGAGCTTGGGAACAGCAACCAAGGTCTAACAAGCCCTACTGGTAACTGTCTTTGAAACAGGACCCTGCCGGTGCAGTGGTGCATCTCTTTACCGCTTCATCACTGCGCCAGGATTAGTATGGGGATTCCCCGCGATCTATGAATCTAGACAAAGACCAGTTCCGCATATAAGCGCATGTAGGCAGAACCTAGGCGAAAGAGGAACACTTGCGAGGCGGGGTCTCTAACGGTATCGTATATATAGTACCCATGAGAGTACTATGCGATACCGTTAGAGATCCCGCCCGCGGAAGTGCTCCTCTGGAAGTTATGTGATGGTGAAAGAAAGACCAGAGTCCGTGGCTGCGGAGTGACTGGCACAGAGGACCCTAGGGCGCTGATGGGACCCATTAACGCTACCACACCATACTCTTAATGCAGAGCTTAAATGTCCTCTAAGTCTTGTTCTGAACGACACTAGACGGCGCAGAGATTTTGCTCCGACGATGGTTCTATACCATCACATTAGAAGGCAAGCAAGGCGCCGGCCTCCAAAGCTGCGCTAATACCAGGATCCTGAAAACACGGTGCTCTTTCCTAACGCCAAAGCATGCCACGTGCCGAAACACTCGACCGACGAGAACGGCGGAGCACCCACGCCCGTGTCAGAAAAAGTGTCGGCGCGGCAATTGTGGAGTGCCGCGGGCGATGTCTCACCGATGCACCGCCCCGCGACATTTGACACCGACTCGGGGTGCGACCGCACTTGTCGCCAGACCAAATCGAGTCGCGACCCCGGGTCAGCCGTCGCCTCAGGCAGTACGCACGTGCATTGCCCGAGGCCGTAGTCTTTATAGTGTTCGTCGCGCCGCGTGAACTTCGCTTGTGCGCAGTCAGTACATCCTACGCATTGAGAGGAGACGGTGCGAACAACCAGATACGCATGAAGGCAGCTTAGCACGCAGTTCCGTCAGTTGCTAAAAAGGAACAACCATAGCACCTCTCCTCTTAGGCCTTGCGGCTCCTGCAACGCTCGATAAAGCACGTATCCGCTGGATTCAGTCTACAATAAATAAACAGGAGAGGCAGCACCGAGAGCAAACAAGGCTGCCAGTTCAGTACGACGCCGACGTTTTCCGCAGACTAAGCTGCCTTCATTGAAAGCTCTGGCAAGCACACGATTTATTGTCGAATCGACCACACCAATTTCAGGCATCACACTCCGAAGCAAGAATTTTGATCAGGGAAGACTGCTATGAATTCAACCTCTGAAAGGGGCGGGTCGGGCGAAAGGAGAACTTCTGCGTCACCGCTGAGCTAAAACAGTGTCACTCTTTCATTTGTAGCCATTTTTAATCTCACATCATTCGCGGAGAGGAGAGCGGCCAAAACGAGCTGAAAAAATCGCCATAACGTCTGGGACTTGTCTGGAGATGTGGCCTGGGGAACAGAAGAACGCTTTCACGTCGCCGACGTTAAAATAACGCGCCCACGGCAGCCGAGGCCAGAGGAAAGCGAAATAAAGGAAAACAAAAGCAAAAAATTTAAAGCGACGACCTCAACGCACCGCTGGGCACAGCGGCCGGACGAAGTGGCAGCACGACCCTAGCGGCGTTCGTTCCAGAGATTCCCCCCAAACGGTCGCTCACGCTCGGGAGTAACTCAGAAGGGAAATAGAACGACGAAGATTAAAAAAAAGAAGAAACAGACCGCATAAAACAAAATCAAACCGACGCAGAGCCAAGATTCTGCCGGAGATTGAAGAGAGGTGGAACGGGAGGGGCGGCGGGGGCGAGGGATTTGTGGTAGAAGCCGCAGACCGCGGTGCAACGTGCACACGACGACCGCGCGACGCCGCGAAAAATATCCACCGCGGGCCGTGCGCAAAAGAAGAGACGAGTCGACGACGCAGATATGCACTCGGTATCCCATAATTCCGTGGGCGCCGCGGCAGTCCCATAAGTACGCATTCTCCCTCGGAGTTGAAGGCACACCTCTCCGTCGGGAGTGCCCCTGAGCGTCCTCACCGATTCACACAGCCCACACAAACACGCACGCACACACGAACGGCGAAGAGGCACCGGCGAGCTTACGGGGAGCGCGTGCAGAGTGCCGTGCGCAAAACAGCCGGCTCCCACGAGAGTGCCGTTAGTCCCAGCAGCGAAAAAGGGCTAGGGCGAGGAGGGTGGGGCGAAACCCACGTGTGCGAAAGAGGATGAGGAGGTTTCCGGCGTATTCGGGGTATCCAATTAGCGTCGTGGCCCCGGGTGACGTCACAAACGGCGGAACGACGGCCGGCCGGCTGGCTTCGCCGCTGCGCCGCGCTCTATATTTACGCGAGTACCCTGCCAAATTTCGCCGGTGCGCCGAGAATATGCCGGTCAAGATGCCGGAGACCTCCCAGAGTTCCCATTCCGCTTCTTCTTTCTTTATTAGCACTTCCCGCCCACAGTCGGCAGTGACACAAGCATGAAAGCGAAGCACCACTTTGAGTTCTCGGAGACACAAGCCTCGGGGCCGTAAAAGAAGGCATCCAGAGAGGGAAAACAGAACGAGCTCAAAAGTCAAAAGCAAACAACCAAAAAGAAAGCGCTCGAAACGGGTGGGCGCTAAAGCCCGCGTCGGTTCTTGGCACGCTGGCGCGTTCTTGTTGCGTTGTTTCTTGCCTTCTCTCGCCCTATGGGCCACACGCGCTACGAAAATGTTTGTCGGCCCAAAGAGACGCCGCCTAGCCTGCCACGTACACGCCCGTGGCGCGACGGGGAGGATTGAATAAACAGGCCGGAAATAAAGCGGCAGCGCGGCTTCCGGGTCGAGTCTGGCAAGCCGGAGTCGACATTTCTCAGCCCCCATACCTCTACCGCATACACTGCGCGCCACAGAAACTTCCTCGAAACATCCGAGTAACGCAACGTGCCGATACGCAATCGACGCAAGACACGAGTTTTCCCCGGCTTCGCTATCATTCACCACCTACGTTAAGGTTATTCCGTTGCCGTGTTCTCAGTTCGCGTGGAATGAAATCAGTTTCGACGCATTCCGTTGTGCAATGCGCGCAAAGCGCCATTCGAATAATGCACGGCCTGTTCTTTGACCGTTATGGGCCTCGCGAAAGACCCGAACACGTTCTGCGTACTTCAGTTGGGTTACGAAACTATTCACCTCCATCGTCTAACTCCCACAAATCACTGTTAGCTCTTTAAACCAGGCTCTAAGCGACGGACAGAGTGAATAGGCGAATAGCTATGAACCAGAGACTCTTCTTTTCACTGCCTTTTCTTTATTATTTTTTGGTTTCGTTTTTTACACAGCAGGACAAAAGTAACAGCGGCCACCCCATATCGAACAAATTATATGCGCGTACCCAAACATTCTATATCAGGTTTTTGCTTTATCCACAGGACGAAAATTCCGCCAGTTTTCAAATCAAACATTGCGAGCCACACAAGCTTTCTAGGCTTAGTAACGCAATCTGCGACCTAGATTAACAGTGTGCAGATCCGAATCGCAATACAGCACGAACATTCCCAGAAATACCCGCGCGCCATCCGTATGCTCCGCCACATCTTGGTCAATGACACACTTGCAATTCGAGCGCATCCTATACATCCGGTACCCTGAAAAGAAACACGGATTTGCTTTCAAGGCGCCCTCCCTGGCGTCGAGATTGGATTGTAGAGTCGGAAGCGTGTTTTGACATGCCTCGCGCATACGTAAGTAGAAGAGTATTACCATAAAGTTGGACACGTTGGTGCAAGAGGACCGCGGCGGCAAGATAAATACATGTAATGCAAACCAACAGCGGTGGTACCACAAAGGTTGATCGTAAAAAAAAAAAAGGAAGAAAAGTTTTTTTTTCTTGATTTCCACGGCCTATACAAAAAGCACATCACAGCAGCTTATCCTTCCCGAATACGTTGGGAACATGTCTTGGTGTTCTGGTGCTTTATGTTGTTTTTCTGCATTTTTCATCATTCGTTCTTTTATTCACTTTTTTCTTTTTTTTTCTTTGTGTTTTTCTGCAGGTACGCCACGTGGGACAATAAGAGTGGTCGAATCGCGGGCGGCGAAAACAAGAGCCCCCCGAGATTGCCGTCAAATAGAATGGTCAAATAGAAGACGACCGGCGGCGAATTACGGTGCCTATACGAGGAGCGCTTCATGAGACGGAGCGACAAGTGAGCAAAACATGTCATGAGATTATGCTGGAAGAGAGAAAAAAACTTCGGCCCATGTTGACAGAACCAAGCGCTGTTATTGCGATGAAACGGGACTTTGCAATTTGTATTGGACATTAAGAATCTCATAAAACAAACAAAAGTTACACTGTGCGAACTTTTGGTATTGTAGGTGTTCAACCAAGCGGATTCATCTCGGTAAAGTATGACCCCATTTATTGTCAAATATAATCCATGTTCGCCATATTTTGTTGTGGTTTGCGCTATCTGCATTTCTTTTTATGTAAAAAAAAATCGGTGTTAAAACCTCGTCCTCTTCCCCTTGGTCACTGAGGTACTTTCAAGCGTTCTTATTCACAGTGACTTAAAATTCTATGAGGCCGCGCGGTGGCTCAGTGGTTATAGCGTTCGGCTGCTGACGTGAAGGACGCGGCTGGCGGTCGAATTTCGATGGAGGCGAAATTCTAGAGGCCCGTGTATACTGTGCGATGTCAGTGCAGCTAAAACAGTTCCAGGGGGTCGAAATTTCCGGAGCCCTTCACTACGGCGTCCCTCATAGCCTGAGTTGCTTTGGGACGTTAAAGCCCCATAAACCAAACCGTTAATGGGTCCCTTCAGAAGCATGGGGTCCTTTCTGCACATAACTTCGCAGACATGAACGCGTTCTTATTAAGGCGAAAGCCTTTGATGGCTCATGCTCGCGGTGTCCGTCCGTGCATTGGAATCGTGCCAACTGTGGCCTCTCCTCCGCGCAGCGCCGCAACCTCCTCCCTCCCTTAGCAACCGGCGCGCCGGTAGGGGGCGCAGCTGTGCATAGCAGTCGTGACGTCACACAGTAGCGGTAGAACGAGCGCGCGCGCGTCGGCGGTGGCAGTTGCACCGCCGCTCCTTCGCCAGTCGTCTCGTTGCAGTCGAGTGAGTGAGACGCATGGCTCCGAAGCGGCCCAGAGAGTCCCTCGTTTACTGCAAGTATTTAAATAATTCAAATGGATATTGGCGAACACTGTGGCCATTCCACTGAGGCGCCATGTACAACACGGTATATGCGGTGGGTTGACCACGAGGCTTTCGTCAAGCACACTTTAGCATTTCCAAAGTGTCTTCGGTATTTTTTTTTACTTTAACGAAATAGATGAAAGGCCCCCGGTCGTCGGTGTCGTCGCCGTCGGCGGCGTTTTGAGCGAAAAAGCAGGTGGTCTTCCTGCCAAGGGTTGCACCGCGCAGCTCTACCCCACGGCGGAGCTTTCATCCAGTGCGACATCCTATAAGAGGCCTTGTGCGACAAAGCGGCCATGCTTCGCATTGCACTCTTAAGGTTAGCTTATGCGTCGCCCAAATTCTCTTCCTCAATATACCGTAAAATCAAGCTCCGCTCAAATTTCGCGTTACGGAGCACCGTAATCGTCGTTCTTTTTTTTTTAACTATTACGTCACTGTTTAGTTGTCACTCACTTCTAAGGTGGCTCCGAATTAGAGATGTAAAATTTCATGAAATTTTGAATGGCATGAAAAAAACCGTTTTTTTCATGGTTTTTTTCATGAAAAATTGGAAATTTTGCAAAACATGACAAAAACAGATTTATTTGCAACAGCACGACGATCAATAATAATGCTCCGAAGTTCAGTCGAATATGTAGTTATAGATGTCATATTGCGGAACAAACTTCTTTTTCTATTGCACCGAGAAGATAAATAATGATTTCCACTTCAGGCGAATATGGAATTATAAATATCATATTTGTGGAACGAACTTCTTGTTCTATTGCACCGAGAAAGGGAACATGAAAACTGATCTATAAGTCACTCCATATGGGACTCAGAATCACTGTCGCTGGATGCGGCACTACGCGTGGATTGAAGCTGTGTCCACAGCTAGGTTCGCCTGTACATACACAAGCTTTCGAATGCGTTCCCCTGGAAGCCTGTTGCGAATCCTTGTATGGACGTTTCCGAAACGGGACTAGTTTAGTTCGCAGCTGGCGGATGACGGTGGTATCTGCAGCAGCCGGCAAGCCAGACGAGTTAGCGGCTGGTTGGTGCAAAGGTCTTGCCACCAGGTAGAGGGGCCACGTGCTTCGCTGAAGACCCCTGTCCTGTACCAAATTCCTGCGGATGTTCTGTACTCTCCTATGTTGGAAATCAAGAAGCTAGGCTTGTATTTGGCTAAAACCGCTTACATGCACATCAGCCTATGTTATTTATGCCGTGTGTGGCGCTGTAGAATTTGCATCCGTTTTGTTCAAACTATTAGTGTGTTTTAAGTCAAGCCTGGAGCTTTTATGTGACCTGGCCTTCAACCCGCGTACTCGCAGCGCGAACGTTTTAAAAACTCGTTTCAGAGCCCGGATGACTGGAATTCAGTGCCCGGATGAGTGCATTTCAGTGCCCGGATGATGGCTCTCGGTCTCGGCGTGACGTCACCACACTGCCGACAACGGGGGCTAAAAGCATTTCACGCTTAAAAAACACTACCTGGCACCGGAGGTGACGACTGCTCTCCAATATTTTAACCATGCATGCTGTAAAGGTTTTCAAAGCAAAAACAAAAACCTAAACTGAAAGCAAGCAGCCATAAAACCTTCAAATTGCATTTTGAAATTGAAAATTGAAATTTTCGATGTTTCTTTCCATTTTCCTTCGTCTGAAAAAAACGAAAAAAACCGGGGTTTTTTTTCCAAAATTGCAGTGTTTTTTTCAGGCCTTCACATCTCTACTCCCAATCCGCCATTTTTATGAACGCATGGGTTTCCATGCAAGCTAAGCTGCCACTCTGCATTACCTTGGCCGTGTCGCAGAGTTGGGCGCCGGAGCGGACTCACTTATCGAAGGCATGATGGGGGGACAGACAAAAGCCTGCAGAAGTCGTTCTTTTGTACTCCTTTCCCATCGTCCCTTTCCTCATCCAGCGAGCACAGCAACAGTAGCCAGCGAGCCGGTCTCCTACTACCCACAGACTGCTCTAATGTTTACCTTAGCCCCCACCCTTGACGGCCCTGAGACTTCTCTTAAGCCGGCCCGGAGAGAAGCCAAGGCCGACGCTACGCGACAGCGACCACACTCGGCGCTGGCTGCTTCTCGCGATAAGCGAAGGATGGCGTCGCGGTTAGCGCTCTCTCTCTCTCTCACCGCCGACAGCTGAGGTAACGCTAAAGTTCTCCCGTGTTATCTGCACCGCCGACTGTGCTGAGGGTCACGGGGAAGCTCAGCCTCGCCAAACTGACTCGGGACACGCTTTGAGCCGTTCGCTTTCGTTACGGAGAGCGCCTCGTTCTGTAACTTCGCTTTGGTGAGTTTAGACGCAATATAACAAGGACTGACAGCGCCCGCTAGCGCAATGACCTGCAGGGCCAACTTGGACCGCGTCGCACTCACCGCGCTATAAACCATGCGTGTTTCTTCACAACCCTACCGCGCTTGTAATCTCCAGCGAACGAGTCGCCGCGATGAAGCTTGGCAGGAGGGGGCAGATGTGGGCGGGGGGGATGGAAGGGATAGAGGGAGAATAAAAGAACAGGCTCTGACCAAACCACTCCGTGCGAGCTCGAAACGTGGCTAGGTTCGATTAGGGCCGCTTGGGAAAGACACTTGATGCTGACCAGACTATAAAATGCGCACGACTTTCAGCGATCGAATGCGGAATTCGTGCCAGCTCGGCTAAGTGACGTTGGCGTTGCCTACACCGTATGCGAGGTCAAGCTGAGGAGTACTTGAGATATGCCCTTTACCGCCGAAGAGCTGGTAACAGGCGACTCCTACTTAACTCAGAGAGGCCCCGAACGCGGGTATGAAACTACATAGAAGTTTGTCTTGGCAGGACTTGTTCGCCTGAGATAGGCATACACGGCTCTAATGGTTTTCCGGTCAATAAGCTTCAAACGCGCAGGCGACAGACAAGGTACGACAGCTGCGAAAGATACGGCTGACAATACGGCCTGCGGAGAAATTTGCCTGCAACAAGGAAAGCTGACCCGGAGTATGGAAACCTGTGACAGATAAAGGAGAAGCACTAAGCGACGCTTCCTGGTCGCTCGATCAGCTGGAGACAACTTCAAGTCCAGATTAGAACTGCACCCACCAGTGGAACCGGAAGCACTCTAGCGTACAGAGTTACGCCACCATCGCTGCAGGACGCGTCGATCGGCGCTGGTGCCATTCGATTGCGTGCACAGGGATCATCGGTGTCGTTCGCTGTCGATACCGGGATGCCCTCGTTGAGGATGGCATTCAGTCGTACGTGCAGAGAAAGGGAAGGTAAATGCTACGCCAAGCAAAGAGGGGCGACTTCCGCCTCTTGTCGGGGTTTTAAGCTGCATCACGATATCGAGCTAAAGAGATCCTGTGGATAATCCCTACGAATGCATTGCTTCAGAAGGGCGCTGTCCCTGCTCACGAGAGAGATGGTTTAAAAAAACAAAAAAAAGAAGATTACAGACGCCATCGCCGGTCCTGTAATGTGTTGCCCGGCATAACCGCACAAAATGGACAAGCGCGCGGGATGCAAATGTATCATTGCGGCATACATGCTGCTGATTCTGAGCTGCATTCCACTTAAGTACGTGGAATATAGCAAATCCAACGCATTATTTTATTGCTGTTCGTCCCACTATTGCAACATAGTTGATGGTGAGAACTGGAAAAAAAAATATTTTTTCTTTCTTCTGCACGAATAAGGGTGCCCTACACGCAGAGGGGATAAACATAAGTGTAAGAGATAACGCACTTCGGAAGCCTTAGCGTCAAGCTCGGGAGTTCTCCAAACATTTGCAACGCCCCTAGTACAAGAACGTGGACATTCAGGCTAATCTCACCACTAGTTCTGCCTGTGCAATACTTGTGACAAGAGCTCTCACGAGCTGAAAATGACATACAGTCATGATTCCTGACAAGAAAGCAATGCAGATTGGAGGACGGGTTCAAGCATACTATAAGGTCAGGACCTTCGAAGCACTGCGCCCCGTGGCAAGCAAAGTTACGTGTTGGCTAAGTTTGATAAATTAATGTGAACTTTTATCTCTCTCAAACTACCGTCCAATTTCGGTCAGAAGCTCATGCTGTAAAATGCTCCAGCATATCGTCTTCAACATGTATCCAACAGCTCTATGAAGATAACCGAGTATTTTTGGAATCCCAACATGGCTCACGAAAAGACAAGTCTACTGTCACGCAATCCAACGACTGCGCACGAGTTTTAAAGCGTGCCGTATGCGAATGGCCAATTAGATGTGTTGTTGAGGTTTTTTCAGAACGTTCCATAGTGTGCCGCACGCGAAACAGTAGCACTGCTTTGAATGCGTAGGCCTTCCTGCTCATATTGTACAGTGGATCAAAGCCTATCTCAGCGATTAGACATTGCTCATCTAGGATGTCACATGTTATTTCAGGCGTGTCTCAAGAAAGTGCTCTGGGACCACTCCTTTTTAGTTAATTTACAATGATGATTTGGTTGACGCCATTAACAGTGATGTTTCCATCCAGTACTTGCCGATAACTATGTTGTAAGGAAATTGCGCGCGCACGTGATAGTGCAATATTACTAGAAACTCTACAGGCTGTTTCTATACTGTACAAGTTGGGGCATGGAGTTAACTGCTGGAAAAAAAATTGTTTCAAGAGTGAAAAGAAAGGAAAATACGAGCACTTTCACATACCAACTTTGCAATAATGACATTTCAGAGCTGCAGCCTTACCTCTGGAAATATCTGGGAATTATTTACAAAAAAGCTAACTGAACAAGGCATACACTAGAAATTTCTACTGTTCCGCTATTGAAACTGCCGTCCTCAACAGGGAGCTTACGATTGATGTACTACCGGGGACAAAAGTGGTATACTCCACGCGGCGTGAGCCGGAGCGATGGAAAACTGCGTTGCAACACCATCTACAGGTGCCATCTGGGATCGAGACAGCCAATGCGTGACTTTTATTACCAGCAGGCATGTAGCTTGGCTCGTTTTAACTATTCGTGGTTTAGCTTGCCAAAATGCGGGAGCTTTCCGTTGCTTCGGCTCCCGCCACGTGGAGTATACAACTTTTGTCCCCGATGGTACCTGTGAATTCCAAGCTTCTGCTATATGGCCATCGCGTTGGGCCTGCAGTTAAATAAGTCATAGTATCAGACCCGCATTACAAAACAAAAAAGATATCCTTCAGTTCGAGTGAGTCCAAAAATGTGGCGCGATTCACTTATGACAAACACAATGTGAAAGCACAGCACACACACCTTAGATTCTCGTAGAAAAGTAAGTCACCTCATCTCTCTCAATACCTGCCTTTCAGAAAAAAAATATAGACAAACTTCATAAAGCGTAGAAGATCTCACAGTCACATTACGAGGAGAGCCAAACATACGCAGGAACAATCACATGTCTTAATTTTGGCCACAAGACTTACATTTGGATTTTTTTCTCAGTGCTCTGTCCGCTTAGAATACCTTTACCTTACATGTCATTATTGCAGAGTTTGTATGTGAAAGCACTCGCATTTTCCTTTCTTGTCACTCCTAAAACTAGTTTTTTTTTTTCAGCAGTTAACTCCTTAAGGGTAACGGAGTGGATTCCAAGAGAAGTCAAGCGTAGCAGGGGGCGGCAGAAAGTAAGGTGGGCGGATGAGGTTAAGAAGTTTGCGGGGATACAGTGGCCGAAACTGGAAAACGAGAGGGTTACTTGGAGAGACATAGAAGAGGCCTTTTGAACTGATGTGGGCGTAGTTAGGCTGATGATAATGATGAATGGAGTGTTGTGCCGTCTTCCTTCTTAGTTCCACTGTCGTCCGGAAAATTTCCCTGTATTTATGTTGTTTGTATTCAACGTTTGCGCACGCTTGTTATTGGCAGTAAATAATGCTAATTTCCAATTGCAATCCACTCAAGTGCAGCCATACGGCTACAAAAGGAAGCTATACAACTTTCACAAAAACTTCGTAGGTAAAGGAAAAGTTCATCCTGGCGTGGGGTCCTAATCCGGGACCACCACCTGTCCAGGGCAGTTGCTCTAACAGCTAAGCTAACCAGGATGGCTGATTTGATTGTTAATCTGCTTGCATCATGCCTCTCTCATTAGGATGATACATGATCTGCAGAAAGCTTTTCGCTGCACTTATATATGAGGGGCTATTGCCATTCTTTTAAGTACGAACAGTGTGGGCCTTCATTGAAGACCCACTAAACAGCAACGCATTCCGATTCTACGCACTAAGGCCAATGACCACAAGGTTACTGAAATTTCGCAGTACGAAAGAAGGAACAAGGCTGGCTGGTGTATTGGCTTCTATGGCACATAAGCCGCTGAGGCGATATCATGCGCCGAACACAGGGTTGGAATGATCTCACCGTTGTGCTGGCGGACAACTACATCTTAGTGTTACATTTCGTTGATCACATTTCCACCTTTTAGGAATCTAACAATCTAACGCGATATGTCTACTCTTGTATTCTCTCCGAAGAGTATGTTTGGGTGTAAAGGAACGTGGTTTTGGTAAAATACTCTGAATGATTTTCTTTTCCATAGTTTCTCTAGCTTTGTGCATGCCAATAAAATATGGTTCACTGCGACAGCTTCTCTACAAGATAAAAAAACAAATAACACACAAACCACAGGAGAGGGAGAGCGCGCTTGTCCCTTCCGGTGATCAAGCGTTGGGCAAGTTGGTTTAGCATTACGTTTAGAAGGGCTCCCGGCCCTATTTCGTGCCAGCAGTTTTTTTCACCGCAGTAAACCAACAAGCTTACTCCAGACCTCTGTTGCAGCATATACACGGTGTTTCACTTAAGACTTCACAAAATTTTTAAAGAAAGGCTTTATGAGTTTGGTGAGCGCTTTTTTTTTCGGCATAGCATTGTGAGCTGTGTAGTACATCAGAAACAAGACGTGCTAACTAGCAGGTTGGTTAACTAATACTGAATATTTAACTTTTAACTATTACTGTTAGGCTCCTTAATTATTGAGAGGCGTGAAGGCTGCCGCAATTAATATCCATATATGTTTTTCGAATTTCGAAAACTCAATTACCCTCGCCGCTGTGGCCGAACATATTTTGGCTATTTCGACGAGTTACCTACACTGGAGGGATGGCTTTGCCTGCAAGCTTCTCGAAAGCGCGCGTATTTTGGCCCGATGTAGCCAAAATTTATTAAGCCAGAGCGCCCGGTGTAACCGCATTTCCGAATTTCTAAAAAATGATGTGGGTATTACTTGCAGCGGCCTACACGCTTGTCAGTAATTAAGGAGCCTGACAGTAATAGTTAAAAGCAAACTATTCAATATTAATTAACATTCCTTCAAGTTGGCATGTCTTAGCTGTGTTCTGCTCTATTACACCGCTGACAATGCTATGTCGAAAAAGTTCTCACTCAAAAAGCCTATTTTTTAAAAATTGTGCAAAATATTTGGTGAAGCACCCCGTATAGCTTCCATATGTAAGGTAGGCCCAGAGCTTTGAGAAGTGCTGTGCATGTTGCGAGCCTCAAACTGACAATGAATGGTGGTCTACTTGGGAAGCATAAAGGCCTCTAAGTTGAAGTGTATTGATGACTTAAAGCCACTGCCCAAATTATGGATCACTAAGCATACGGAGAGCTTCATTTATAATCTTGTAACGCGTTACAAGAAACCACATAAGGCGTAACTTTCGTAACAAGAGTTTCGAAGGGGCAGTACAAGCCGTGTTCTTCCCTTCAGTCCGTATTGCGGTAAACGTTTCTCAGGAACCAAGACAATTCACACCAACCTATTTACGGCAGTTCTTCTTTTCAGGAGTTTATGCGCTTTAAACAAAACTAAAACTATCGAGCAGAATAGCAAGGTAAACGTTTTGTTCCTTTCTGTCCAGTATAGGGATCAAGGCCATTTTATATTTATCTTCATCAAATAAAAAGCTTTCTCTGCATATTCTTAATTTTGGTTCCGCGTATTCCCACACAATAATAACGAACACAGCGAAAAAGCTGGCCTTTTACATTGCTCACGTTTGAATATAACGGTACCGTTATAACAATAAGTTATAGTGTGCGTGATAACTAAGTTTAAAGGACTAAACAAGTTTTTAAAAGAAATTTTTCGCTTGGCTAAGGTTTCCAAATCCATTACTCCTTAATGTACTCCTTTACTCCTTTCAAAATTACTCCTTTCAAAATTTTTACAGGACAACATGTCGACATTTTTTTTCTTAAGGTTTTTTTCGCTTAACTGCCGGTTTAGTGTGAAAGTGTCTCCCACTACATGGATGAAACCGCGTAAACACTTCGAAGTCGCCTGCAGATTTGCGTCAGCACTCTTAACGCAGAGCTGATGTGGCATTAAATCCATTAATATACAGAGCTTGAAGATAGTTCACTATACGCCATTAATAATACGTGATGCACCTGTGCGGAGACCTGTAAACAATGTTCATAGCACACCATTAATAACAATGATGCAACGGTGTAGAGACCGTCAAAATATTCACAACTCAACGTTGATAACACATGAGGCACCTGTGTGGTTAACATTAGCTCGTCACAACTTTCCCACGGAGTGTTAGTTCCTATCTCCAGCCGTTAACGAGCGCGTTAATACTCCTAACCAGTTTATTATGTTAGCATGAAATAAAACCCGCTTCTGTTTGCTCAGGCAACCGACAGCAGTGCTAGTACGATGGAATTCCCGCAGTACGTACTAGTGTTCTTTTTTTTTCTTTTGACAGCAGTTACTAATACACAAAGGTGTCACCATGTGTGTCCCACCAGAGTGTGAAGACTGTGTCCTTAGGCCGACTCTCTTTCTGACTGGTAGTATCTCGCAGCTCCTGAGTACGAATATGGTCGCTGTACAGTGCTGGCTGGTATTTTCTACGTACCACATTTACATACGCTTGGCCTGCGACCTGACTGCGTAATGCGTGCATAATTTCTGACGTGTCAACTTAACCAAACGCTCTATCGTCAGATGTTACATATTTCGAAGTGGAGGTGGAGACGTCAGCGTACAGTCACGCGTGAAGGCCTTTTTTCCGGTCGCGCCATTAAACCCAACCTTCTCGGCGAGAGACACGGGTATCTCCTTCTAGCATAAGCTATGGAGGCTGTCTGTGCACACTCGTTTATCTATTCCATATTTCTCTGTAACCTGACTGACGGTTTGAACACGCCGGGTTGTCGAGCAGACTTTCGGAAAACACACTCGAAGAGCCCTCGTGATATTATTCACAAATGAATAGGAAGCAGTTATTATCGGTCGGTGCGATGGATGTCGTCTGTCGTTTAATATCGTTATTGACCAGTGGCTGGAACAGCCCCATCAAAAGTTTTGCATGAAAGAAATTGTGCTTTAGATTCGGCTTCCAGACAGCTGCCGCCTTTATGTTCCTCAACGTTTAAGCTAAGCGTAATATCGAACGCCTAATACATACAGTACCATTTGCACTCGCTACATTTTCTTGTTTTTTCTTTAGAAATTCCTGACGATTCTACCCTTTTGTCTGCTCAGTCGGGAAACTGCAGTAGGTTTACGTCTGCAACTGCTCTTAGTTTTCCCAAGCAGACTAATTCTGAAGTTCCTGAAGTATACAATGCAAACAATGGCCACAGTGCACAATCTATACATTTATGGCCACACACATTTTGCAGATTTCTGTCAAGAGGCAGTTTATAGACAACGAACAGACAAAACGAAATATCGATAGGAAGGCAACAGAGAGTACAAGAAGTCTACACTAAGTCTACAAAAATCTTTGCAAGGGGTAAAATGTAAACGACTCCTTGCTTTCCCTGCCGGGAGCATCGGAATAAAGTACCACCGTACACATCCTTGCCAGCTAGATGAACAAACATCGTGTCATTATCAAGGTTCCGTCAAACACTGCCAAGACAGAGACAAGTCTCCACAGAAGGCAAACACCGTTGTCACATAGCCGCGACCTTCGAGGACGGGGCTGACCACCCGTTAGCCCCTGAACCACACATCGACCGGTTCCACTGTATTTGCTTATTTTCTGCTCCACTGCGCCCTGCAGTACAGCCTCCCGCCGCGGGACCCCATCTCTCAGGGGACCACACGGGTCCACTAACCCCCCTCCGATGGTCAGCTTGGCCACTCGCCGCAAAAAAAGAAAAAGAAAACAAATGCTCGGTACGGAGACGCATTCGCTGAAGCCAGACGCTAATTTATGCTACACATCAGGGTCGCACCGCTATGCAGCAAACACGGGGATCTCTAGAGGATGCCCTTCACGGTCAGGACCCCCGCGCTCACCTCAGAAAAACATCCGCTGGTCACTTCCAAAGGGACGCTGGAATGGATGAGTTGGTTAGGCACTCAACGAAAACACCGCACAGGCTTCTCGACAGTTGGTGAGGCGGCGGTTCTGCACGCCTCCGCGTTCATCCAAGCAGAACCACCGCGCAGACGACGACGACAGATGCACGATAACACATTCCTTGGATCATTTGTCCTCACGGCGATGTATCCGGACGTGAAATGCTTCGGGGAGCGATGCTCCTGGAGGGGCCGTTATTCGAAGCTTATACGGATGGAGCGGAGGAGAACACACGCGAATCGCCTGTTTTGCACAGAGTGTAAACACGGCGGTTGCAGAAGCCTAGCGCGCACTACTGACGCTGCGTCACGAGGTGACGCACCGCTGCCCGTGACGGGTGCCCTGGAACACGCACACGCAGGCAACGCCGACGACGACGGCTACGAGCGATGTGGTTTCTTCCTTTCTCGATGAGCGCGCTGGGGAAGTGAGAAGACGCGTAAACACGCTTGCGAAGCACACACACACACATAGAAACGGGGGTGGGGGGAGGGTCTAGCCACTCTGGCGCGTAAACAGGAGATACCTCTGGCCAGCGTCGGAAACAAAGCCCACGCACACACTTTCTAGCGAAGGCTGCTCGCGGTCTATCCGCTCGGAACGCCCGATATGGTCAGCGTCCGGGGCCGTCGCGCTGGCAGAGTGGAGGCGTTCGCTTTTGGGGGGCCAACCGGACGTCCTCTGGTCGCGAGACCGCCGCCGGCCCTGGGACCACGGAAACCACCGCAACGCACAGACACCGGCGAATCGAACGACGCGACTATCACACTGAAGACACAGAGATGCGTGACACTGGGCGAAGAAGCGAGTGCCTCGGCGCTGCCGCCAGCCGGACGTCCACTCTCCTTCGCCGCCGCCGCCAGAAAAACGCGGTCGAAACCAACGTAGACGGGCGAAACGACCTTATACGTGCCGAGACTGAAATGCGCCGCACGCGCTGCTGCCGCTGCCGGGCCCGGCAAACTCAAAACTAACGCCGTTGCCATGGCGAAAAGAAGAAATGCAGTACGAGCGGAAAAAAAAGAAAGGACGCGCTCGCAGCCGGCAATTCCGGTTCGGCACGGCGCCCGCTGTTCGTTTATTATACGACGACGCGGCCGTCGCGTGGATCAGGCCTGTGGGACTCCGTAGTGCGGTTGGCCCAGCCGCCTCGCCTATATGCGCGCGTCTCCGGGCGTCGCGTGTGTGACTCACGCCGGAGGCTCGCTTCGCTCTAGCCGTTGCAGCTGTCCCTGCTAACTCGGAGCCCTATACAGCTTTCAGCTGTCGCCCACAGGAAAAAGCCGGTCATGCGGGACGTAATCACGTCCAGCTGCGTGGAGGGCGTGTCAGTCGGTCTCTCCGCGCCGACTGCTGCCGTTTAAGGAACGTCAGACGTTAAGCAGCACTGCATGCCAAGGAGCAAAATAAGAACGCTCCCTGCCAGAAACGTCATGCTATTTGACACTTGCTTTGAAAGAGCCCGATGATTTTGCACGCCTGTGAACCAGAGGAAATCAAAAAAAAAATCCGCGAAGAAATTTAAGGGAAAACAAAAAAAAATCGGTGGAATATAGTGGCACCCAAAACAATCCACGACGAACTTGGTCAGCCACCTATGTGCTAGGAGGTGAAAAGAACATGCAGTAGACACCTGCATATCCAGGACATGCACGTCATTGCTATTCAGCTGCCTACTGAACAACAGCACCAATTGCTCTGTTGCTCTAGTTATGGCAGGTGATCGAAATCAAAGCGCACTTCTCTCATTATCTTCAGAAGTTCAAGACCACACGATGCAATGAGTACGTCAAATAACCATTTCATGGTGTCAAAAACATATCAAGGGAGCGCAAGAAATAATTGGACAGTCATGTAGGCTAACAGAGAGAAAAAAGCTGTATTAGACATACGACATAAGTACTGGTTGCTGTGTTATTAAATCGGGTAGAGGTGAATCGTGCAGTCATTCGTCTGACTGATCCAGCATCTGATAGCTTGTGTTTTACGCATGATGTAGGTTATGTATGCCTTTGACTGCAGTAATAAAAAAAAATTGTAGTAGTTCACCTTTCCCAAGGGTAAAAGTTATGGGGTCCCACATGGCCGGCTTGGGCACGGGACACGCCTCAGAAGCACCACTGAGGGAATCCCAGTGATGTCAGGAATCCCGAATGTAGTTTGCGCTGTGAGCATTTATCCTACCATCAGGTAGGTCATGTGCACGTCATGGCAAAAGACCTCCTCACCTTTCTAAGCCTGAGTGAGCCTGGAATCCATGACGCTAACCTAGCATGCAACCAATAACGGTTCCCCCACAACGTGTCCCAGACAAAGTTCATTTCCTGCTCTTGATATCAGCTACGAGGCTGCTTCTCAAATCCACGATCCTCTCTGTGTATATCTTATTGTTACCGCTATTACTTTGTTTTCATGAGTGCGCACGCTGTCTTTAATCAAAGTGTCTTTTTGTTAGCATCCAAGTTGCCGCCCCGCATTAAAACACACTGTAAGTATCACAAATAAATAAATCTGTCGAAGCCCGATTCCCACTTTTGGCGTCAAATTCTAGCGAGCAGTGCAACGATATGTATCAAGTCGTATCGAGTGGCTTCTAGGAACCTTTTCCGCCGCTCCCAAGCCGCCACTCCATTCTTTAATCATGACCGCTGGTCATTATCTTCCTAATCACGTTTCCTTCTTTCATTTTGATGTCTTTGCGTTTTCTTGTTCCCTGTCTGTTGCTCTTGTTAATCTTTTCAATGGGCTGAACGACGTCTCACTTTTCTACGTAGCCTCATCATCTGCTTGACGCTCCACGCACTTCACGTATTTTTCTTGAACTTATCCTACGCGCCGGCTCTAGCCCTGGGTTACGCGTGAAATTCTTGAGCACCGGTGCCGTTAAGAGCGTCCGAGCACCGAGTGCTTCCCAGTTCTTCCATGTCTGCCCTCCTTTGAGGCTATCTAACGTAAACAATCCACAGGCCCTTTACACACTGCAGACATTGCAAGCTCGGATATCTTGAGGTAAGCAATGTTATAAAATAACCAACTTCTCAAGCTATATTTTTTTACATCAGTGGATACCGCTGCTACCTGTCCACGGCTAGTAAGAAATACCGGCCACTTCAGTTTCTTTGTTTTTTTTTTAATATTTTCTTTTTTTCGCTAAAGTTCGCACTTTTCTGTGCGGCAGCGACATTTTCCAACGAAACAGGAAGTGTAAGTCTCTTCGAAGTAAGGTGGCGCCCCCTACACGGCGCTACGTTTCGCTGCCCTATTCGGAGGTTTTCCGGGTTTCGAGAGAAAAAACACAGCCCACTCTGACAATCCGCGAGCAATCCAATCCGTCTTGAGTGGCCCGAGGAGTTATCTCCCACGCAGGTAAGCTTATGTTAGCAAATTCATCCAGCAATAACACCGACACGGGTCGAACGCGGTGCCCAAGGTTCCTGCAAGACACCCGGCCGGCTAACCAAGACGTCAGCGCCGAAGACAGCCGTCATCCCTTCCGCCCGGCTTGAAATGCCCCGGAGGGCATCATTCATATTATATTTATTTATTTATTTATTTATTTATTTATTTATTTATTTATTTATTTATTTATTTATTTATTTATTTATTTATTACCTCAAAGGCCCCGGTTGTGGGGCATTACATGAGGGATGGGCGGATTACATGCAGATTATATAAAGATTACAGAGTACATAAAGATCAGGATACATAAAGATTACTGATTACATAAGCACTTCTTTTTGGGCAAGTTGGTTCATATTTGAAAACTTTAAAAGGGCGCAAACACACACGACCCCAAAGTACAAGAGACGGCGCTTGTGTCTCGTCTCTTGTACTTTGTGGTCGTGTGTGTTTGCGCCCTTTTAAAGTTTTCAAATATGATTACATAAGGTTGGCCTCAATCTTTTGCTTGAAGTCGATGCAGTTGACGATGAGTACGGCTTCCGGCGGCAGATCGTTCCAGTCTCGAGATGATATGACAAAAAAGAACGGAAATGAGATGTAGTTCTTGCAGCGGGTGGGTATACGGTCTTGATGTGGTTGTTGCGGCTAGAAGGACGATGAGCTGTTGATATGATAGATGATCCTAAAGGTGAATGATAGAACTTGTGGAATAGGCATAGTCGAGATATTTTTATTCTAGTTTCAAGGTTAGGCAAGGATCGTCTGGATATATATATATATATATATATACACAAGCCGGCAGAAAGTGCCAGAAAGACGGGCCGCATCGCATCAGCATCCGAGTCTTGAAATACAATACGCGGTGCATGTTCTCCCAAATGCGACCGGCCACCGGAACCCTCCACAGTGGGGTTTGGAAATGTACACACGCGGGGCCGAGAAGAATACACAAGCAGGTCGCGTGAGGGAAGAGTACATGCAGAGAGGCATTCGGGGCTCGGTAGATATCGCGCCTGGCGCCCGAACGTACACACGGCGCATAAAGAGCAGAGACGCCAGCCTCTTTCGTCCAGCGGGGAGGGAAGCGCCCCCGGAAATATTACCAGGCACGTGCCGAATGCCTGTGTATATACACGACGACCGAGCTATAGCTCGCGGGGATATAGATGTACATAGAGTGGCGCGTCTCTACTCATGTGCGGCAATGGGGAAGCGAGAAGCAGATAATAATATATACGAATGCATCGATGCGAATGGACAGCTGGGAAAGGCAACTCCTGCCAATCAAACACCGGGCTAACAGCAGAAAAAACACAACAAAAAAATAAGCATACGCGCCGCATGTCTTGAACCAACAAAGAGCGAAGTCAGGAAGGGCGTCGCTGCCAACAGGCTTCGGGGTTGCTTTTTGTGTAGTTATTTTTCCCCGCTGTATATACCCCTGGGAGAGCCTTCCATATTTCTGCGGTGAGAAATGCTATGGAGACCAAAATAGAGGAACATGAGGGATGCGGCTTTGCGGGCGATCGCTTTGATACTCGCATACATACGGCGTTGTGAATGGAAAACTGTTTCTTCTTCTGTTGTCTTTGCGCTATTATAGTATTCTGGGTTCGGGTCGAAATGGCAGCCACAGAAGCGCCACACGGATGTCGAGGAACATTTCCGCACGAACGGAAGGGGCGACTGTGACGTCGAGGCAAGAAGTGTTCCACCACTAAGAAAGATGTCGCGTGCTGAGAGTAGTAGTTACTGTGGAGCCCATGGTTGCTTGGTCCGACCCATGGGTTGGATTAAGATGTTTCTTTTTAGTATTTCTTTGTTTCTTAGTTCATCCTTTCAACCCTCCTTTTATTCCTTCTCTCGTTCCATATTGCTTTCTCATTTTCCTCTCTCTCTTCACCTTGCCCGCCTTTTCTTTCTGAGTTTTCTCCTTTTTGAAGGCGGCGCTGCTTGCCTACCGTTGTAACGCAGCCCTCGACGATGCACTTCAAGGGCGACACCCATAAACCATAAATGGATGAGTGCCTCAATGTGCGCGTTGACACGATGTACACGGCCTCCTTAGGGCTATAGGAAATGCCGTCAGTGAATGAGAGCGCAAAGTGACAACACATTATGGACTTAGTTTAAATTATTCCTCCTCAAAAATGTGCCTGAATAAGTGCAAAAGTCAGATCAAAATAGCAGTAGCGCCGCTGCGAATACGGAGGAGGGTTGCAGAGTGCGTAGGTTGTGCCGTCGAGGAACCTGTCACTACCGCGTTTCTATAACATGGATTCTCGCTCGGTGATTATTCGCGTCCGTACGCAGACCGATGTCGCATTATGCCGTTCATTATCTTTTTTCCTTTTCCGCGATACAGCTCGGATAAGTGGCGCGGCCTACGCACAGACTCCTTCAACTTCTCCACCCGGCAAACATCTGCCAGACAAGTTGCACATGATGCAGGGAAATCGTGGCCGGAAGTCGGAGCTTGATAACACCGCCGCATCGAATTAAGGTAATACTCTCGTATATAATCTGCTGCCGTTCGGTGTCGATCACGTTTTACATCCCCGGAGGAGACAGGCATCTGTTCCCACCTGAGCGCCGCTACTCTCTTCCTGGTCTTAAAGCTACGCCTACTGCTTTCCTCTTCGTAGCTCGCTGCGCTGTCGCCAGTCTATTACTAAACCTACAACTCCCTAACACGATTCCTGAAAAAAAAAAAGTGCGATATGTGATGCTTCATAAACCCGCTGCAGGTGCAACGTTGCGAGGGCGGCTAAAAAGGAAAACCTTGAAAAATTCGGGCCGGCTCTTACGTGTCACTAAATGGGTTCTCTACGAGAGTGCTACCGCGACGCCTACGTACCGGAAATATCTTCGCAGTCTTCAACGTCGCGGAAGTCGGATGCCGCAAAGCCAGGAAGAACAGTACCAGGCCTACCTTCCACCTTTCAGTTCCAAACACAGGAAGAAATAAGCTTTTGCCTTAATCAGGCTGGCACAAATCAACCAATAGCAATTTTTTCCTTCTTTGGCGACACGGCGGCGTGCACTCTAAACAGGAAAATGCCCCTATGGGAGTAAAAATTGGCATTGGCTTAGCTCTGCTATGCCAGGATATACGTAGCGTGAGGTATTGGTATATATTGGTTAAGCTGGTTGTCATTAGCTTGGTTTCCCCCTTGTTAAACCTTCAAATTCCGGTACTGTAACTATGACTAAATTAAAGACGAGACAATGTGCAGAATCAATTGTGAAGCGTTTATTTATTTCTGATGGTTTCTCTTCTCGTTCTCGTTGGTGAAGGTATAGGCCGTCAGCATCGCTGAAGCCATAGGCCATCGGCGTTCGTTGTGTTCATTGGCGTTGACACCGTTTGACACTCTGATCCTTGTGAGGAAAGGAAGTGCGCATAACACTGCTCCCTGGGTCAATGGACGCCTGAATCGTGCTTATAGGTACAGGCGCGGACAAAAGTAAACGCAGCACGCAACTGTTTTCGAACATTTTTCACGCGTCACCTAATTGAAATTTCCAGCAGTGGTACGCGCATGCTGGTAGCGGAGGTTGGTTGGCTTTCTTGTAGACAAGCAACGCTTCTTCATTACCAATGGAGAAAGCGTGATTGCACTTCGAACGGAATAGCCTGCTCCGTTTACTTATGGCCGCGCCTGTACGTGGGGTGATGAGATAAGAAATGTGGGCTGCGGGCTGTCGGCGTTCATTCTGTTCATTGCCGTTGGCGTTTTTCCTTCATGGAATAAGGCGTAGTAGCTCTGTATCCCTTCACATTTATACACGCGGCGCAATCTCCTCGCGCAAGCGCAGTAGCCCACAGCGGCGAGTGCGCGCAGCGAGGCAAGCCAGCTGTGCGTAGTGACGTCACTTGCTCCTCGCGCATGCGCAGTATGGTCGAGCAAGAGAGCACCCGAAACGGCGAGACTAGCCAATGTAGCTCACGCTACAAAAGAGTGCAAGCTGTTCTCTAGCGCAAAACCTTTTATAGAAGAGTGTGCTCTGGAGGACAGCATACTTCCCTTTTTTACTCCTTAGTGTTTAGGGTTTCCTTGCAGTCCCGTAAGTGTATACAGCGATGAAAAGCAAAGCAAACCCCAGCAAGCCGACGTAAATGTGAACGCATTAGAACGTACATGAGCCATAATTGATGCGACAGAAGCCTCATCGCTTTTCGAAAGTGCATGTGTTTTGGCACGACGTAGCCAAATTACCACGATGTAGTGCATATTATAAGTGAGTCAGACCAGCAGAGCAGCACTGTGGGTCTAAAAATTAATGTCCACAAAACCATGGTAATGCTCCACGTGCTGGAAGTAGTAAGATAATACGTCTACTTAGGGCAGGTAGTGACCGCTGATCCGGATCATGAGAGGGAAATAGCTACAAGAATAAGAATGGGCTGGAGCACATATGGCAGGTTCTCTCAGGTCATGAATGGCAGTTTACCAATATCCCTGAAGAGAAAAGTGTACAACAGCTGTATCTTACCGATACTCGCCTATGGGGCAGAAAAGTGGAGGCTAACAAAGAGGGTTCAGCTTAGGTTAAGAACAACGCAGCGAGCTATGGAAAGGAAAATGATAGGTGTAACGTTAAGATGACAGGAAGTGGGCTGAGTGGGCCAGGAAACAAACACTGGTTAATGACATGACATCCTGGTCGAAATCAAGAGGAAGAAATGGGCTCGTGCAGGACATGTAATGGTAACACAAGATAACCGATGGTCATAAAGCTAACAGACTGGATTCCAAGGGAAGCGTAGCAGAAGGCGGCGGAGAGTTAGGTGGGCTGATGAGATTAAGAAGTTTGTGGGGATAGGGTGGCCGCAGCTGGCACAGGACAAGGTTAATGGAGAGATATGGGAGAGGCCGTTGTCCCACAGAGGGCGTCGTCATGCTGCTGCTGCGACTGATGATAATGATGATGATATGCGACGTGTCGTGTGCTCCAACTGTATGCTGAGAGTTTTCCCACGTGTCGTCCCTTTGTCTTCCCGCGTGTCTCCTGGGGTGTTTGTGACAAGGACTAGTCGACGCCCGTGCCAGTAAAATATGCATGTACGCTGCAAACTAGTGTCACTCAGGCCATGGGACGAGTTTAGCGGTGTTTAGTTCGAGTGATGCGAAAACACGTGCACACCTCTCAGCTCTGCAGCCTAAGTGCTGGGCGGAATAAGACAATGCATTTTTTTTCTTGTGAGGGGAGAAACAAGCGCAACATGCGATGCCCGCGGTTAATGACGCCTCGATGCAGCATAGAACGAAGGAGGACGAGACAGGTCACCTCGACTGTGTTGTTGACCTGTCCGTATATAACAGTGACGGGCTTGTCACCGGCTTGTCACGCAGCGCTATCGTGGGATGCGGTAAAGAGCCCCGATAAGGCGACAGAATTGCAGGCAAAGCGAACGCCGCGGTGTTTACCATAATAGACGAGCCGAGACATGCAATGCGAGGTCTGCCATATTGTCCTCGCACTGAAAAGAAAGATTTGCTAACGACGCCAGCATGTAGCGTTAAAAGACTAGAAAAAAATAAAAAATACGTGTGTCAAGGTAAGATGGCCTGAAGTGCTCGACCATCCTGGCATCAGGTTTTTTTTTTTCTCCCCTGCGTTCTCAAAGGGCTCTTACGCAGACAGCGTGGGAGGCTACAGAGGATCAAGGCGAGATAGATGACGGAAGACCAGCAGACTAACCCAATAAGGCGAACAACCACAAACTTGCAGTTTCTTCTTAGATTACACCGCAGATAGGTTGGCACTAAAGGTAGGAGCTAGTATAGCCAGGGCGTAGCCACGTCATAGGAGAGGCGAGAACGCTTACGCTCTCTAAAGGAAAATCAGAGCTAAATACAAGTCCTGAAAGGCACCGCTCCCCTTACCGCGCAGCACAGGCGTCAGGGCGGTTGCAAGTGACTGCAGGAGAGGTTAGAGGAGTTTTTCTTTCTGCATTGTCTGCATCCAGTCAATTTCTTTTTTTTTTTTACTCTTAGGTTCTCTCGCCTACTATGTGGTGCCCAAGGCAAGAGTGACTATAAGAACTAGACAACCATGTCACAACTGCAGGAACAGGATACAGACAGCGGTCTTCTTGTGGGAACTAGAAATAATTTATGCATGCAGAATAAGCCACAGCAAATGCCACACAAACGCTTAACTGAAAGGAGCTATTTTTTTAGGAAACAGAAAAAAAACAGAGAGGAATGAACGCACGTATACAGACAAGCAGGCATAAAAACAAAACCAAAGGCGGCCACAGTCACTTTTCAGCACGAAGTTTCATATCTGTGTTGCGCCAATTCCAGATATTTCTGACATCAGTAACGCGATTCGCCTGTAACAGGTTAACTGAATGCGTGCAGAAAGACTGCCGTCGAGTAGCCCACACTAGCAATTCTGACGTCCGAAAGCGCGGCCTTGGCATCCTGACTCACTGATTCGGATTTTTTGCGTCGGTTATTTTTTTCTCCAGCTCCCAGGTACAGGGCCCCGCTAAATGAAGGACAACACGGTCCAGACGGATGACGACGCTACTGCCGCCGATGCAGCATGCATGCGCCCGGATCGCCCACTCGCGGATGAAGCCCACGCGACAAACAACGCGCCTTGCCCCTACCGAGCCCGTCCGCCGAATTGCGTACAACGCTGGTTAAGCCGTTGAGACAGTGCAAGGCATTCAGACCGCCGTAAGTGGATTATCTTCAAGCCTCGAGCACCCTATACTCGCAAGAATATTGCCCGGCTTATTCATTGTTCTGCTTTCTCACATTTCGATCTTTCTTGCCTACTTTCATGCCGTGTTTCTGCCTTCTTTCTATCCTTTCCTTTCTCTCTTTCCTTACTTTCTTTCTTTGTTTTTTCCTTTCCTTCCTCTTTTCTTCCTTTATTTCTCCCTTCATTTCTTTTTTTTCCTAATTTACCTATTCTTCTTTCATGCCTTTCTCGCTTCATTTCTCCCCCCCCCCCTCCTCCTTTTCCTTCCTATCTTTTCCTTCCTATCTTTTCCTTCCACGTTTTTTTCTTTCTTTCCTTCTTTCGTCGCTTCTTTCTACAGTTCTATTTCTATCTTTCTTCTCTTTTTTCTTGTTACCTACTGACTTCCTTCCCGTTTCCTTCCTTTCTCGGTTTCTTTCTTCGCTTCTTCTTCCATTCATTCCATGCTGCGTTCCTTTCTCTTCCTTCCTCCTCTTCATTTTCTTCCTGTCTGTGGTCCATTGTTTCCTTTCCGCGTACGTAGACCCCGCTTCCTTACAACGTGCCCGTCCTCTACGCTCAAAGGTATGATACGCCGGAGAACTCATTACGGGCGACTCACGGGCGAGTCGGTGTGCACGGTGACATTCTGAACAAACAGACCCGATACTATGGCGCGCGCAGACTACAAAAGAAACGCGCATGCACGCGTAGCGCATTGTGTGACGTCATCAGCCCTTCACAAAGCGCAGCTACGCCTCTGCGAGACGTCCTCGCAGCTCTCGTACTGTACGACACTGCATCGAACTACATATACATCGGGTTCCGGCTGATTCTGCGCGGGCTACCGTCCGTCGGGGCGGACATCGGTTCTCCGCCCAATTACTCTCCAGGAATGCCCTTGCCTCTGTTTTTTCGCCTCCCGCTCACGTGACCCAAAATAGCTCCAAGGTCGCGCATGCCGCAGCACGTGTGGCGTCGAGATGGAGCGAAAGCTAGCGAACGGCAGGCCAGCCTACGAGCGGCAACGGATAAGGCGGCTAATAGGCCCCAAGAAACGAGCCGAACTTGGGCCCGAGTTCTGGATCTGTAGCAGAGTGGTACACAACGTGCTGTTCCTTTTCAACTAGAAGGGAAGCATACGACTCAAGTATCATGGCAACATTCACATTTGGAGCCGCAGCTCTGAGGCTAACGACTAGCGCCAGAGCAGCTTGCAATGTAAACGAAAGCGCAGTTGTAAAATATAAACGAAATGCAGCCGTTACTCAACTGCAAGTAATGCGTGGAAACTGACTTCGGTAGCACATGTAATGCGCACGACATAGAGCTGGTTAATTCCTTAGGGGCACAAAGTGGACACCAAAAGTAAAGAAATGCGGTAGAGACCAGCAAAGACTTAGGTTCGCTGAGGCTGATAAGTTACTAACCCGTTCAGACACGCATTTGCTCTACTATAGAAAAAAAAATAGCACGAGAGTGAATACATGGAACCCCTTATATTTTACAAAAGTAGCACGAATGACAGGGAAAGACAGGGAACTCACGCGTGGCGCCCACTAGCGCGCTTGCGGATTTGCAGCCGTATTCTTGTAATCGAACACGCTGATGCGCAATTGCAAATTTTACTCAGCATCCGAAGCTGTTTCGGCAAAGAAAGCTCAGCCATAGATTCCATTGTGCCAGAGAAGAAAGAAGAGAAAACACCCGACAGGGATGAACCCGACAGTTCATCCTGATCGCGTCGGAGAATGTCGACAGACCTCCTCTTTTTCTCGTTTTGGAAAAGCGAATCTTTTTTATATATATA